>NW_007259904.1:37497-41458 GCF_000164805.1 Carlito syrichta
TAGGTCTCCTCTCCCCATTGGTAGGTGTGGGGGCTTTGTCGAAGATGAGTTGGTGAGAAATGGAGGTGTACTTTGGAATCTCAATTCTGTTCCATGATCTATATGCCTGTTCCTGTACCAATACCAAGCTGTTTGATGATGGTAGCTTATACTAAAGTTTGAAGTCTGGTATTGTGATACCACCTGCTTTGTTTTTTTTTGCTGAGGATTGTTCTGGCTATTCTTGGATGTTTGTTTCCATATGAATTCCTGTGTTGTTTTTTCTAGGTCTGAGAATAATATTGTTGGTAATTTAATGGGTATTGCATTGAATTTGTAGATTTCCTTAGGTAAGATGGACATCTTCACAATGTTGATTCTTCCGATCCATGAGCATGGGATATTTTTCCACTTGTTCGTGTCAGCTTTGATTTCTTTGAGCAGAGTTTTGTAATTTTCATTGTAAAGGTATTTCACATCTCTGGTTAGGAAGATGCCAGGGTATTTCATTTTTTTGTGGCTATTGTGAATGGAATTGTGTTTTTTATATGCGTTTCTGTTTGTTTATTATTGATGTAGAGAAATGCGATTGTCTTTTGTACATTTATTTTGTATCCTGAGACTTTGCCAAAGGCTTTTATCAATGTAAGGAGGTCTTTGACAGATTCCCTTGGGTTTTCAAGGTACACCATCATATCATCTGCATAGAAAGATAACTTGACTTCCTCTTTTCCTATTTGAATACCTCTGATTGCCTCCACTTCTCTGATTGCTCTAGCCAGGACTTCCAATACTATGTTGAACAGGAGGGGAGAGAGTGGGCATCCTTGTCTAGTTCCAGTTTTCAGGGGAATTGGTTCCAATTTTTGTCCATTTAGGAGTATGCTGGCTGTGGGTTTCTCATCAATGACTTTTACTATTTTGAGGTATGTTCCCCGTATGCCTAGATGTTCAAGGGTTTTTATCAAGAAGGGGTGCTGGATTTTATCAAAAGCTTTTTCTGCATCTAATGATATGATCATGTGGTTTTTGTTTTGACATGTGTTGATGTATTTAATTACATTTATGGTTTTACGAATGTTGAACCAGCCTTGCATGCCAGGAATGAAGCCTACTTGGTCATGGTGGATGATTTTTGAGATGTATTGCTGAATCCGGTTTGCTAGGATCTTGTTGAGAATTTTAGCATCTATGTTCATCAAAGATATTGGCCTGTAGTTCTCTTTCTTTGTTGGATCTTTACCTGGCTTGGGTATCAATGTGATGTTGGCTTCGTAAAATGATTTGGGGAGAGTTCCATCTTTTTCAATCGCCTAGAATACTTTCAGTAGGATTGGTATCAGCTCCTCCTTGAATGTCTTGTAGAATTTTGCTGGAAAGCCATCTGGACCAGGGCTTATTTTTTTCTGGCGACGCCAGAGGCACAGGCTCCAAAGCGTCCCCGCCTTCCGCCAGGCTGCCCTACCTGGCCAGGGCCACCCGGAGTCTGCCCCTTGTCCCTTTCCTGCCCACAGGCTGCTGAATCCTAATCTGAGTCTTATGACTCCACCCCCTAGACTCTACATCGCCGCAGGAGCGGGATCCTCTCCCGCAGGCCACGGGCTCCTCTCTGGGGACCCCGCCACCTGCATCCTGGGGTCAAACCCCAGAGAAGAAACCCATGCTGCTGGCGGGGAAGTCGATGAAGTATGAACACTCGACATCCGAAAAGATGCCTCCTCTCAGGCGCAAGTATTCCCTCCTGCCTTCCCCACCTGGGCAGGTGGTCAGTCCTATGAAACTGACACCATCCTGGCTCTCCAAGGAGGTCAAGGGGAGGGCCCAAGATGAGCCTGAAAAGGTGTTCAAAGAGGAGTAGAAGGTTGTGACTAAAGAGCAGGATGTAGAGAAAAGGGTCCCTTACAAAGGAGTGTCATTGCCATCTAAGTTCCACGGGAGAATTCTCTTCCGTGGAGTACAGTCCTAGGCCCCTGGAGGGAAACCTCCCTTGCTCATACTCCAAAAAGAACTTGAGTGAGAAGACCCAAGTGTCTCCGATGTGCTCTTCTGAGAAGAAAATTCGGATCCCAGTGCACACAGCTCTGCTAGGGAAGTACTGCCTCTCGGGACAGATGCATCCATGCTCCCGGACCCAGCCCCAGGCTTCTCCTTGTAACTGGAGAAATCCACCAAGGAAATGTTAAAGAGTCCAGGTATCCAGGCTGGGTGTTGTTGCTGATGGTGGAGAAGCAGATCAGGGCAACAGGCCTCAGATATTTCACCAAGGCGCTCTTCTCCATCCAGAGTTGCCAGTCGCAGGCCCTCCAAGGGCAAGTCCCATACCAGTGCGCCAGCTGCTACCACCTCCACTGCACTGTTGTGGGAAAGATGGGAGCTGTTCCCACAAACCAAATGTCCTTGCATGGTGACTCAGAAAGATCTAGGCTCCTTAGGAAGAATTTTGGGTGTAAAAAGAAAGAACAACATCTTGGAGGATAAGATGGAGGCTTTAAAAGGTAGAACAAAACCTTGGTAACTGCTGAGCCACCCATCTATCTCTTTTTCGTTTTGTTTTGTTTTCCTCACCTGCTGGGAAGACCACCAGCTCCCTGCCTCTGGTCACTTGCACTGTGCAGGTCTCGGCTCTCCTCTCACCACTGACTTTGCCCATCTGACTGCCGGCTATCCTGTCCTGCTTGTCCCTCTGCCTCCTAGCCCCATACCTTCTACTTCAAGTCTCACTCCTGCAGTCCCGACATCACTGTGTATGGATTCCCATCCTTCTTTTTCCTTTATCACTCCTCATCCAGTCCGTTCCACCATGACTCCTGTTACCCCTAGCAAGCCTATCAATTCCACAGGAGTAATCTCTCACATGTCAATTTACACATCTGCTCACTTGACCTCACCGCCCACTTTAGACCCTGGGATCATTTACATCGACAGTACTCCTTTTCCAAGGCTGTGACTTTCAGATCCACCCCAGATGCAGGGTGAGTGGACTTCCATTTTCCCCAGTTCAGATTTATGTACAGTGCAGTGGTACCCTGAAAAGTCATAAGTCAACATCTGCCTGCCTACGTTTATTTTCTCCAATTCCACTCTAAGGCATAACCATCCCCTTGGCTGGAAAACTACGGGTTAGCCCAAATTTAGGACTCCTGAGGGCAAAAGCAGGAATCCTGCTTCCTCAGTGTCTGTCTTTATTTATTTATTTATTTATTTATTTATTTATTTATTTATTTGATTTTAAATTCTTTATTTTAAAGATGTGGGGTACAATTCAGGGTTAGGTATGCAAATGTTCATTATGCAGTTACCCTTATTAGTGAGGTCTGCCCCCCTCCCAGCAGTTTCCCTCAAACTGCCAATCCCAACCCGTCTCCCCTGGCAGTTTCCCACTAATGCCAATCCCTTAATTATAGTTTTATTGAAATTGTTCAAGACCCACTTATGAATGAGAATATATGGTATTCTGTTCTTTGTTTCTGTGATAGATCACAGTGTGATAGAATCTAAATTCATCCAAGTTGCTGCAAAGTCCATATGTTTGTCCTTTTTTATGACTGCATAATACTCCATTGTGCATATGTACCACTTCTTTTTTTAACCAGTCCAGTTTCAATGGGCAGCATGGTTGGTTCCATGTTTTTGCTATTATGAATAGAGCTGCAATATATCAAAGAAATGAAAATCAATACCACACTGAGATATTATCTAACACTGAATTGTACCCCAATTAATAAAACAGACAACAACAGATGTTGGTGAGGATGTGAAGTAAAAGGTATACTTCTACACTGCTGATGGGAATGCAAACTAGTGCAACCACTTTGGACAACAGTGTGGTGATTTCTGAAAGAACAGGTATTGACATTCTGTATGACCCCAAAATCTCCCTATTGGGAACATAACCAGAGTAACTCAAATCATTCTACAAAAAAGATACCTGCACATGCATGCAGTGTCCTCTTTTAACAGGATTTTTCATCATGGTTCCTCC
>NW_007259904.1:41478-228062 GCF_000164805.1 Carlito syrichta
TTTATTTTTTATTCACTGTGGTCCGAAAAGGTGCATGGCAGAATTTCAGTCCTTTTAAATTTGCTTATACTTGATTGTGTCCAATTATGTGGTCGATCTTAGAATATGTTCCCATGTGGTGAGAGTAGAATGGGTATTCTGTGGTCTTTGGATGGAGTGTTCTATAGGTATCAATTAAGTCCATTTGGTCCAGAGTCTCATTGAGGTTCCGGATCTCCTTGCTGATTTTTGTCCTGATGATCTGTCTAAGGTTGTGAGTGGTGTATTAAAGTCCCCAGTTATTATGGTGTTAGAGTCAATGTCTTTCTTTAGTTTTCCTAGAAGTTGCTTTATGAATGTTGGTGCACCTATGTTGGATGCATATATGTTTAGGATAGATATTTCTTGTTGATGGAGTGAACCTTTTATCATTATGTAGTGGCCCTCTGTATCTTTTTAATTTTGATAGCTTAAATGGTATTTGTCTGAAATTAGGATCGCGACTCCTCCTTTCTTTTGTGTTCCATTCGCCTGAAAATTTGTTTCCCATCCTCTTACTTTGAGTCTGTGTATGTCCTTTCTAGTGAGATGGGTCTCTTGAAGGCAGTATATTGTTGCCTGGTGATATTTTATCCATTTTGTCATTCTATGTCTTTTCAGTGGTGCGTTTAGTCCATTCACATTCAGACTAATTATTGAAATGTGAGAGTTCATCCCTATCATGGAGTTCTTATTGAGTTATTGTTCTTCCACTTGGTTTTTTCTTTTTTCTTTTTCTTTTTTGTCTTTCTTTTGCTTTTGGGGTTGGTTCGTGTATATTTTATTCTTTTCCCTGTACTCTTGTGAAGAACGTTGTTCTTTTTTCCTTTTCTTCTGTGTTTAGTACTTTCTTAAGTGTTTCATGTAGAGATGGTTTTGTGGCTGCATAAGTTCTTAGGGATTGGATATCTGGGAAAGATTTTAATTCTCCCTCACTGATGAAGCTTAGCTTGGCTGGGTAGGTTATTCTTGGTTGAAATTGTTTATCCTTTAGGACTTTGAAGATAGGGCTCCAAGCTCTCCTAGCCTGCAGGGTTTCTGCAGATAAATCTGCTGCTATTCTGATTGGTCTTCCATGGTGGGTGATCTGGCCTTTTTCTCTTGCTGCCTTTAGGATTTTTTCTTTTGTGCCTACTTTATTTAGGCGAATTATTATGTGTCTAGGAGTTGGTCTTCTCATTTGTTGTCTTGCGGGGGTTCTCTGAATCTCTTGTGTTTGAATTTTTGTATCACTGATTAGATGAGGGAAATTTTCTTGAATGATCTCATGGAAAGTTTGTTCCAATGTAGTCTCTGTTTCTCTTTCTGCCTCAGGGAGTTCGATTACTCTCAGGTTAGGCCTCTTGAGGTAGTCACTCATCTCTTGAGTGTTGTGTTCTGTCTTTTTTAGCTTATTTTCTGTGTTTTTAAGAGTTTGGGTTATTTCTATATTTTGGTCCTCAAGCTCTGAGATTCTTTCTTCTGCTTGGGTAATTCTGCTTTCCATGCTTATCAGTTTGTTATTTATTTCATTCACAGTATTGTTTATTACTGTTATCTCAGATATCAGCTCCTTCCTAGTTTCTTCTTGTGTCTCCTCAATTCTTTTTAATCTCTCCATTATTGTCTTGATATCTACATTTGTAGTTTGAGACCCTTCATTCTGGGGGCTTTTCATTGTTTGCATTCCAAAGTCAGTTTTCTCAGTGTCTGCTCTCCCAAGCATCTGGGAGAGACCCATACTCTTCTTTTGGTTTTTCTTCATTTCTGTAGATTTTTCTCCCTCTCCTCCTTTCCCTCCCCTTCTTCAATTCTGTTTTTGAGGGTAGGTGGGGTTGCTTTTATTTCTCTTCTGCAATGTCCTGTTCTTCCTTATGAGGATCTTCTGGCTTTGTTCACTTTTCCCTCTGCTTTACAGTCTGTCTATTCAGCAGTATGCAGTCTTGGTCCATTCAGAGAATCTCACCAGTTCACCTACGCTGTCGCCATCTTGCCCCGTCTCTCCATTCCTATTCCGCTCGCGGTGAACGTTTCGAGGCGGCGGAACTCCACGGTGGCTTGAGATCGAGGGTGGGGGGGCGCGACGGGACAGCCCAGCGGGGCCCGTGCGAGGAGAGAGCTCCGGGCTGGAAAGGGGCGCGCGTGGCGCCAGGCTGCAGGCGTCCTGCCAGCGCGGGCTGGAGGCTGCGGCGCGTTGGCCCAGAGGCGCCATGGCCGGGGAGCGAGCGGTGGCGGCGCTGCCCAATGCGGCGGGAGAGGAGCTGCCTCCGTAGTTTTTTTAAAAGCTAGTTTCTGTTAAGAATTTCCTTCATGAAGCAGACAAAAGTATTAATTTAATTAAACATCAACCCTTGACTATATGTCTTTATTTCTATGACAAAATGGAAATTATGCATAAATTACATCTGCTGCATACTAATGTGATGTCTCGAGGAAAAACCTTTGTGATTGAGTTGTGAGCTAATATTAGCCAATTTTTCATAAAACATTTTTATTTTTAAGAATGACTAATACACAAAGTATAGAAATTTGGTTACTTGGCAGACATATTACTAAAAATGAATGAAGTAAACCTGATACTTCAAGGGAATAACTGTCATTATGTATTATTGTCAGTGGGAAAATTTGAGTTTTCATGGGAAAATCAGATTTTGAAACACATCCACAACTGTGAGACTTAAAAGCTTTCCACTACTTAGACTTTTCTTATGAGATCAGTAGTACACTAATAAGTTTTTTGTATAGTGTGTATTATATATTGTGTAATGAAATCATCAACATTTGTAAGAACTGCATAATCTGTTAGTCAATATTTTTCAAATGGATGTGCAATATCATGCAAGGTCAAAAGACCCATTCAAGCACAAGATAGACCAGTGAAACTTAATGTAACACAGTGAAACAAGTTCATTGATATAGTTTTAGCTTCTGCATCGCATACAGCTTTATAAAATTACCACTCGTCAAGTTTGATGTAACAACAAAGAAGAAAATCCATAATTATCTAAAAGGACAATTAAAATACTCTTCCCTTGTTCCATTTACAGAGCTGTGTAAGGTCACATTTTCCTTAGCAATGTCAATTAAAAGAAGACATTGCAACATTGAATTCAGAAGCAAAGATGAGAATCTAGCACTCTTAAACCAGCCATTTAAAGAGATTTACAGAAATGTGAAACAATATCCATCTTCTTACTAAATTTGCTTTTGTTTTGAAAATATTGTTAATTTTATAAAACTGTTATATCAACACATGAGTTTATAAGTAGATTCTTTTATAATTTATATATTTTTAATAATTTATTAATTTTTAATATAGTAAATATTGACAGATATAACTAACACACATAAAACTTTTGGTTCTGATTAATTTTTAAATGTGTAAAGGGGTCCTGAGACTAAAACATTTGAGAACTGCTGCATTAACTGAAAGGGCGTGCTACAAATGCTGATTGGATGAGTGCTGTAATGTAGCTGAGTAAACAGAAAGACACTGAAGAAGCTGACATAGTTTTTAATAGAAAAGGAAGTCAGGAAATTGCATGACATAGTTGAACAGGACTGAAATGGTTTTCACAGTGGAGAAAATTACAATGGTCCATCCACTCTGGTTCAGATGACTGTGACCTGAACCTGAGATTTGATTTTGATCTGTGGAAAGGAAAATGCAAATATTTTGACTGTTTGAGAGGAAAATATTCTGATTTTTAAGGCAAGAAGTCAGAATTTGCTCTGAGATGCTGTTCTTGGGGCTTCTACTGATCCATGTATGATGATATTTAAGGGGATGGAAGAGGTTAGACCTTGAAGAGTATTAGAAAGTTAAACCGTGTTTGTTTTGGCATGGTTGTTGCTTGCCCCAACATTCTTTGTGATAACTTAGTTGATTGTTATCTTTGTAGTTATCCTAACTGATTTTTATCTTTGACACACTGTGTGAGGATCTCTGAATTATTTTGTTCTGTTAATCCTCTTGGTTTTGGATGTTTGAGCAATGTATATTTCCAGGTTTGACATCTGAAAGAATAAGAGAAACCTGTTGCTATGGTCTGAATTTTGGCATTCCCCCAAAATTCAGAAATTCATAGTGTTAAAAGGTGGAGAATTTTGTGAAGTAATTGTTATGAAGGCTCCAATGTCATGAATAGGATCCATATTCTTCTAAAAGAGATTTAAGGGAGCTACCTTACTCTACTACCATAGGAGGATGCAGCAAACAGGCACCATCTGTGAAGCAGAGATCAAGCCCTCACCAGACCCTGCATTCACTGACGCCTTGTTCTTGGACTTCCCAGTCTCCGAAACTGTGAGCAATTACTTTTTGTTGTTTATAAATTGCTCAGTCTAAGGTATTTTTGTTATAGCCGCAGGAATAGACTAAGACTCCCACCACGAATCTCTTAAGTGGCGTTTGAAAGCCTTGAAAGAAAGACTCTCTCCTCATCTTGAGGTCTAAAGGCATCAAACCATACTGAGGGGAGGGCAGAGAATTTAGCTTATGAGCTAAAGGTTGTAGAGAAGAAGACATTTTCAATCTTTGGGATATGATCTGTTTTTCAAAAAGTTAAGATGGTTACTTTACTCTGTAATATTTAAGTAGATCTGATATAATACATCTACAAGGGCTGACTGCCGCCCTTGCTTAACCATGTTTCCTATGAAGTGCCACTTGAAAATCAAATTGCTACACTACATTTGCATCATATGTTATGCCTGAAGTATTGTCTTTTGAAATAGATTGGTCAGGGTATGCTATTCACAGAAGAGCAATAAGCAACCAGTTTGATATTGCTACTGCTTTTTTGTTCTCGTGGAGAGAATGCCAAAGTAAGTTATCATAGATACTCTTGAGGAATAAAAGAGCCTATTTAGATCAAGTAGCATATGTAAAAAACAAAACAAAACAAAAAACCAAACCTTTTCCCTTAGCTAAACATTGTCTTCAGTGGTAGCATTCACATCTTCTAGGTACAGCTGTAAAGTTTTCCCATAGTCTCAGAACTAAGGCAACATTTCCCTGACTACTGGTTTATAACTTTTCTTCCAATCCTTTGTGTTTATCAGATTTGTGTGTAGCTGCTATGTATATGGTCATGGATCATTGAATGTGTGCCGATTGTCATTTGTTGTGTTAGGAAAAGGACATGCACTCTACTTCCTGAGAGATGAATATTAAAAGTCAGTTTTGGTCGGGCTCCGTGGCTTAGTCTGTAATACCAGCACTTTGGGATACCGAGGTGTGTGGGTTGCCTGAGCCTGCGGGTTCGAGACCAGCCCCGGCAACTTGGGGAGCCCTGTCTTTACAATGAATCAAAAAATTAGCCGGGTGTGGTAGTGCGCGCCTGTAGTTCTGGCTATTTGGAAAGCTGAGGTGGAAGGATCGTCTGAACCCAGTAAGTCGATGCTGGGGTGGCTGTGAGTGTGCCACTGCCACTCCAGCCTGGGTGATGGAGTTAGACTCCAACTCAAAAACAAAACAAAAAAGTCAATTTTTAAGAAATGTGTTAATGACAAAGATTTCTTAATATCAGGTTCATTCTGTGATGCCATTTGAGGAAAAATAATTTCAAATTAGCCTCGGATATATGCATCTCTGAAATTATGTTGGAAATATATTAAGATCAATAAGGTCAACACAGTCAGTTAAATAATTTTGAAGACAATCTCATGATCTCAGGATGCTATTAACATGTTGCGTTTGTAATATGATATGGTGTTTGATTAATTTATTTATCAGTGATTGCAAAGATCTAAAATAATTGTATTTATGGTGTAATAATAAAATGCTATGAGATGATAAAAAAGGTTGCTCTTCAAATAATTTACTATAAGACTTCTTCTGATCATCAATAAAAACTTTAACAATTTAAATAGCATAGTTCATTGACTGTCAATGAAGAAAGACTTTTCTGGAGGAGGAACACTAACAACAAGATTTAACTTGCTTGATGCAGGTAGGTAGATTGTGACAAAGGAAGATTGTGGACGTTCTCTTCTGATTGCTTCTGTTTCTTTAATGACCTAGGATGTAAGATAATCGCCTGAAAGTGAGGATGTGGAAGGATTTTAGTGGCTTGATGTTTTAGGAGAGAAGAGAAGATATGATTTAATATCAAAGACAGTCAAAAGAGAATGAACTAAGGAACTAGATCATGATTGCTGGAAAGCATTCAGAGCCCATTTGATGTTAATAATTATTAATTTTAAAAGAGACCTACTTTGCAATTGAGAATTTTTCTCCAATCAATTCAAATTCAGAGATGATGATACATAATAAATAGATTTAACCAGGTTATGATTTAGCCAAGTAAGCATGATGATTATTAGAATTAACCATGAAATTAAGTTGGATACAAATAGTACGGGAAAAGGTGATGAGAGGGTGGAAGCAGTAGGTCTAATAATTTGTAGTCTTTCTTGATTAGAAACATTGTTGGAACTGAAGAACCAGAGACAGTAATTAGGACAGGTGGGAAGAATTGGAATTTTTCTTTAGTTTTCTTTTAGATATATTTGGATAAAGGATAGATACATATTATGTAAATTAATCTGTCCTTTTCTTTTGGATGATCATGTTTAGAAAGATCTTTCCATGCTAACCATATAAAAATGATTAAACATATTTTAAAAATCTAGTTTGATATCTTTATTTTTCAATACGTAAAAACTTTGATCTATCTGGAAGTTATTTTGGTATGAGAAGTGAAAGAAAGGTTCAGTATTTTTTCACCCAAATAGATAATTCTCCATTAATTTTTATTTTATTTTATTCAAAGATGTGCTACCTGTTCTTGCATTTTGGTTCTTCTGGATAAATTACAGAATTATTTTGCAAGTATTTTTCTCCAGAGAGTCTTTATGATTTTGACTGTATTATGTGGACATTCTCGATTAATTTATAAAGATTGCCACATTTACAATTTGAAGTATTTCCCTTCTAAACTCTGTGTTTAACCAAATTTGCACTCTTTCTTCAGTTGCATTTCATGGTTTTATTCACAAGTACAAGGAAACAGAGTTTGTTAACTGTGGACAATTTTGCCCAATTAATTAAAGTTCAGGCCACTTTTCTCCTTGTCTCAATCTATGTCATTTTCTTTTCTTGTAAAAAAAAATTGAATAGATCTCCCAGACCAATGCTTTATACCACCCAATATTCAAATTAGAACTTGATTTATAATTTTTGTCTTCTTATAGGACAGTTTTTATTGGACATTTTTGTTAGCTCTTTTAAAGTTGTCTATTCACTTCTTCACAATCACACAGAGCTGAGTTGTCCATCAGCTTTACACAAAACACAAGGCTTACTCGAACCAAGATTTACTAATGATAAATTAAGCATGCAACAAGGAAGCAGTAGCTACCTACTCCACATGGGTGTCTAGGAGGCTCCAATACTGCTAAAAGCAGCACTCTTTACCACAGTCGGATGGTTTGGGTTTAGAGCAGTGAACACTAATGGTGTGTGCAGGATAAGTTAGTGAAGAGGGGCCGCTTTGTTTTATAATATCACAGTTTTTATATATTCATAGCCTCAGAGCTGAAAAGAATATGTTCTTAACTTCCCTTTACAGCCAGTTGCATCTCACATACTCATAAATTGCAGCTTTATTTGTAATAGGCAATGTACACAGACCGTGTATATCCTACTAAAATCATTTCTTCGGTAGGTGATTGGTCTGACTTTCATATACAGACAAACATTTTGTATTTATATATTAATTTAATAGAGGACATAATAAAAGAAAATACCTCATGTATAATAGAAACAAAAATTCATACCTAGGAATGTAATTTAAAGTATACATATATATTCAGATAATAGGTGGTGTTTGGCCGAAAAAAAAAAAACCTCCACATAAATACTATAGTTGATAAAATTGTTTCCTATGAGGCTTTAAATTAGCTATCCTGATACTGCTACACACACACACGCACACACATACACACATAATTGAATAATTAAATTGATGGCAGGTAATGGGAACCACATTTCTCACTGTAGAAAAGAGAGTTTACATTTAAGCAAACAGAGGAAGCTAGAAGGGTCTAATTGGCAATACATTTTCAGTATGAACTAATTTTGATCTTATTATAGACACAGAAACAAATATAGGAATATTTGAGGATATGTATGTCTACACGGGTTAGTATATACGTATATTTTCTTATTTTGTCTGCTGAGAGAGACTAGTCTCAATAATATCTCAGTAGGTTATCCATCCAAGTGACTAAGATCTAGGTTTCTAATACCCTTCTCTAGTAAAAGAAACCAGTGATCCTTGAATAATGGTTAAGCCTAGTATTGAGGCAGGAAACATACAAGATACGCCTAGAACATCTTGTAGTGCCAGAAAGTAAGGAACTGTTCAAAACAAAGACAAAACAAAAACACCTTCAAAATGGTGGAAATATGTTTAAGAAAAAACCAGAGAAGTCAACTGAAAATGCTCCCAGTAGCCTAAAGTGGAATAATTGGATAGTAAATTAATAACCCAAAGTATAAAATAAATATTCATGATTCCATACTAGTATAAGTAAGTGATGGATAAATAAACAAGGGCAAAGTGGCAAATTTTCCATGCAGATTTCCAGATTATTAATGTAAACATTCCACCCTCAAGGAGATAGAGCATCACTTCACACTCCTTAAATAGGCTGTGCACAGTGACTTATTTCCGAAGGAAGATATGAAAAGTATGAAAAGGAAGGTAAAATGGAACTTTACAGGGGAGCAACCTGCCAAATACTATCTCCAGCAAGTTATCAAGGTCAACATCAACAGTGATTAATCGTGTTGACAGAAAGAACCCTTGATATGGGTTGATAAAAATGGCATTTTACCTCTGTGGTCTTTCCCCCAACATTCATAATTCCTATTTTATCATTAGAAAATCATAAATCTCAATTGAGAGATATTCTACAAAATAACAGTCCAGTAATTCTCAAAAATATCAGGATCATTTAAAAAAAAAAAAAAGCAAATCCAAGAAACTGTCACAGCCACAAGGACATGATGACTAATTGTAGTTTGGTAACAAAATGGTATTCTGGAACATTAAACAACTTTAGGTAAAAACTAAGAAACTATCATATAGAGTCTGGACTTCAGTTAGTATAATATGTCAATGTTGATTAATTAATTGTAATAAAATATATCGTATTAATGGGAGATATTACCAATAGGGGGAACTGGGTGCAAAGTCTGTGAGAACTTTCTGTTCTGTTTTTGCAATTTTTCTATAAATCTGTAACCATTTAGCAAATGCAACTAACACAAAAATAAACAAATGGGGCTTAAACTAAAAAACTTCTGCCGGGCTCGGTGGCTCAGCCTGTAATCCCACGCCTTTGGGAGGCTGAGGTGAGTAAATTGCCTGAGCCCGTGGGTTCGAGACCCACCTGGGCAGCGAGACCTCATCTCTACAATAAATCAAAAAATCAGCCGGGCGTGGTAGCAAATGCCTGTAATTCCGGCTACTCAGAAGGCTGAGGCGGAAGAATCGCTGGAGCCCAGCAGGCCGAGGCTGCGGTGGCCGGGAGCGGCCACTGCACTCCAGTCTGGGTGACAGAGTGAGACTCCAACTCAAAAAAAAACAAAAAACTTCTGCACAGCAAAATAAATAATCAACAGAAAAAACAGGTAACCTACAGAATGAGACAAGATATTCACAAACGATACATCTGATAAAGGACTAACATCCAGAATCTACAAAGAACTCAGACAAATCAGCAAGAAAATAGCAAATAACTCCATTAAAAAGTAGGCAAATGACACGAACAGATATCTCTCAAGAGAAGATATACAGAGGGCCAACAAACATATTTTTTAAAATGCTTCCTGGGCACAGCGACTCATGTCTGAAATCCCCGCACTTTGGGAGGCAGAGGCAAGAGGATTACCTGAGCTCAGGTGTTTGAGACCAGCCTGAGCAACATGGCAAAATCTTGTCTCTACAATAAATCAAAAAATCAGCTGGGCATGGCGGCACATCCCTGTGGTTCCAGCTACTTGGAAGGCTGCGGTGGAAGGATCACCTGAACCCAACGGGTCGAGGCTGAGGATGTGGTGGCCACTTCATCCCAGCCTGGTCAACAGAGTGAGACTCCAACTCAAAAAAAAAAAAAAAAAAAAAGAACAACATCACGCATCATCAGGGAAGTGCAAACTAAAACCACAATGAGATACCACCTTACACCAGTTAGAATAGCCACTATTTAAAAATCAAAGAACAATAGATGCTGGCGCAGCTGCAAAGAGAAGAGAACCCATATACACTGCTGGTGGGAGTGTAAATTAGTGTAAACTCTATGGAAGGTGGTATGGGGATTTCTCAGAGAACTATCATTTGATACAGCAATCCCACCACTAGATTTTCACCCAAAAGACCAGACGTTGTTATATGAAAAAGACACCTGCACCCACATGTTCAGCACAGCACAATTCACAATTGCAAAGATGTGGAATCAACCTAAATGCCCATCAACCAATCAGTGGATCATGAAAATGTGGTATGTGTACACTATGGAATACTATTTAGCTATCAAAAAGAATGAAATAATGTCTCTTGCATCCACTTGGCTGAAACTAAAGAATATCATCCTAAGCAAACTAACTCAGGAGCAGAAAACCAAGCACCCATGTTCTCACTTACAAGTCGGAGCTAAACTAAGGATACGCAAAGACAGAGAGAATGGTAATGGACACTGGAGACTCAGGAAGTGGGGAGGAGGAGAAGCAGTGAAAGGACAAAAAAAATCACCTATTAGCCGGGCTCGGTGGCTCAGCCTGTAATCCTGCGCCTTTGGGAGGCTGAGGTGAGTGGATTGCCTGAGCCCGCGGGTTCGAGACCCGCCTGGGCAACTTGGCAAGACCTCATCTCTACAATAAATCAAAAAATCAGCCGGGCATGGTAGCGTGCGCCTGTAGTTCCAGCTACTTGGAAGGCTGGACCAACGGAGCCCAGCAGGTCGAGGCTGCAGTGGCCGGGAGTGTGCCACTGTCCTTCAACCTGGACGACAGAGTGAGACTCCAACTCAAAAAAGAGAAACAAAAATTGTATGTTTAATACACTCCCTACAAAAACAACTTTTTTTTTTAGAAATAGCATATTGAATCCAAAATTTTTATGGAAAAATAACAGTATATCAATGTTAAAATAATTAATTTTTAATTATTAATTAATTTTTAATTATCAATTAATTTTTTAATTGTTAATTTTTCTGTAATAAATCATGAGTAAATATTGAGATTATAGCAACAGGATAAGAACTCTAGAACTATTCCAAAATGTATGAGTATTTAGTAGGTAGTAACAGTAGCATATCCCATCAGGAGAAAGATCAATAATTTAATAAATGATGACCACCAAAGGTCATACCAATTAACTTATTAAGTTAATAAGGAATAAATTCTGAATTAATAATCAATATAAATAATAAAACTGTATTGGTATAAACAGTCTTAGAGGACAAGGCTTTTCTAAATATGACACAAGAAACAAAAGTCATAAAAGTATTACAAATAAATACATTTAAATGGAAAATTCCTGCGTGTACAAAAGCATTATGCAATGACAAAAGACAAAAAATAGTAGAAAAAATTTTCCAACCCATAGCAACACTATAGGCTAATCAAGGTAAAATATTAAGAGTACCCTTAAATCAAAGAAAATGCCAAAAAAGTACAAATATAGAAAAAGCTTATGAAAACTTACCCTAAAAGAAAATATACATTTCAAGTATATGAAAAAAAATGAAGCTTGGAAAGATAGCCAATAAAATAAGAATCAGAAAAATTAGTTTATTTCATCCCTGGAGAAAGAAAAATAATAGTGCTCTAAACATTACGTTAAAATAAGTATGTTTAGGACTCTCAATGAAGGATACAAAGAAGAAATCACAAAATATAGCAAACAGATATTAAATAACAACGGTTAGGAAAAAAATAATTTTTGAAAAGAAAAACAGACTTTTGAAATAAAACTTAAATGCATGTGATAAGCTTGGGACTAGGCAAAATTCAAGAGAGACTAAGTAAGTCAAGATACTAATTTAAAAGAAATTCACCTTCAGTGCAAAACATCGGGTTAAAGACATTAAAAACATAAAACAGCACATTAACTGAAAATAAGATGAATGAAAATACACCCACATCTTTTCACATTGCAGTGAAAATACATACCGTAAAAAGAAATCACTCTATAAAAAAGATACCTGCACACGTATGTTTATCGCAGCGTTGTTCACAATAGCAAGAACCTGGAAACAACCATGCTGCCCATCCAAAGAGGACTGGATTAAAAAAATGTGGTACATATACACGATGGAATACTACGCAGCCATAAAAAAGAACAAAATCATGAATTTCGCTGCAACCTGGATGGAACTAGAGTCCATAATACTGAGTGACCTCTCACAGAAACAAAGATCCGAATATCACATGTTCTCACTCATATAATGGACCTTGAACATCCAATGCAATACTATGAGAAAATGACTGGCGGTCCTGGGAAACTATGGGGGGGAGGGGGAGGGGATGAACAGTAGCAAATATCTGTCGGGGGATGGGAAAACACTTCTTATCTACAGGGTGCCTGAATGAAACGTCATTGTACACCTAACCCTTAACTGTACCCCACAGAACCATAATAAAAAATACTGATTTATGAAAAAAAGAAAAAAAGAGTGAAAATCTTCCAGATTACCCCCAAGCACTAAGAAATATCTAGAAGATGACGGAGGCGGACTTTAGAAAGTGACTAGAGGACCAGGAACATGGCATGCAAAAATTAACCCTGTAGGCCTCTCGAGCAAGTATCAAACTCACACACGATGCCAGGAAGGTGACACAAATGAGAGAAGTGAAATGGGTGTAGGCTGTAAGATGTTTAAGGACAATTGATGGATGTCTCCCTGTTGGAGCGATGACCGTCAGGGCTGGAACACGGGTGAAAAAGTACCTTGCAAAAAGAGGATCCATGGGAATGTGAATTCACTTTTATAAGATCTGGGTTTTAAAGAGAATCCATAAATCAGGATTTTTTTAGGTACCGTTTTCCAATTTTAAATGTTAACGAATAATTTAAAATATGATCCAATACAAACTGGACAGGTCAAAAGATATGACTGCACACTGGATCTGCAACTGTTTACCTCAGAGAAATGTGCAAAATTAATTGAAACTTTATAGTCTTAGGTAGGCTTGATGTGACTCTATTAGTTTCTTTGACTTATCTCTTGTCAATATCATGCTCTTTAAGTCAATATCACAACATATGTAAAATGCAGCTCACATTGTGGAACGCTAACATGCTTTCTTGTAAAAAGGAGATCATTTCCTGTGATTTACAGAGACAGGGTTGTTGCTGTTTCCTTTCTTAGTCAAGAACAGTGCCTGCCTGATATCATTAGATTGGATACAATTAAATCTATGAATTCCAAAATACTTCAAATTAAAAATCCATGTAAAATCATGTGTGATTTTATTGGTGTCTTTTTTACGAAGAAGAATTACCAGATCAGCTATATCTTCCTTCAAAAATAAGGACAGGATGTAAATGAATGAATTTTGAAATAGTCTATGATATCTTGTACTGCATAGTACTTTGTTTCCCTTGTAGGGAGTTAATTAAACACCACAAAGATATTAAAGTGTTGATAATTACATCTAGATTAATAATAACTTTTGGAGAAAAATATCATGTTTTAAAATGCTCATCTTCCACTTTATTTTAATGTGTTTACTTTTTGTTTCTTAGAACAATATTCTGCACACATGTTACTTAATGACAAACCTAAGCATCATAAAACAATAATTTTAATGAAAGAATATACTAAGTCAATATTTCATCTAATGACTGGAAGTATTCCATAAGCAATCATTTTCTGATTTTTTTCTTGTCTTTTCATGTATAATGTTATACAAATTTGTGTTATTTATATAAAAGAATGTAGAAATAATTATTTTTGCTTTTGGAGGGAGGTGGGAGAGATGGAAAAGAAAGAATCTGCCCTTATCAATTACTAATGCTCTGGTCTTACTTAGCCTAAAGACACGTTCTTTTCTTTAAATATTTTACTTGAAATATTTCAGGTTTTCAGCTAATAGAAATGTCTCAAGCATTATGCTGCTGTAATAAATCACTTAAATTGCCAGGTTATATTTTACAGCTCTAGTTGCTTGAATATTTATTGTAAAGCACCAAGTACAATTATTTTCATTTTTATAGTTAATGAGGAGATCTGGAAAAATAATTCTAATTGGTAAGGCAAGAGTGATTGCAGTGTATTCTTAAAATTTTGTCAGAGTCCTTGAGTATCACTCTTTTTCATGAACACACTTTAATTAGAAAATCGGAGGAAGTATGCTTATTAAAAACTGAGTCTCAGACACTCTAATGGGTGAGGTGAGCCACCAATAATAAGATGCCACTTGGGTCATATTATGCATGCACTTCTTTCCAAAGCACAATTATCTTTTTAGGTGAATTTTTCTATAATTTTCAAAGTATTTCTCAGTCTTGACTCATTACTTCTTTCATGAGTACAATTAATCCTGATTTTGGATTTCCCAGTGTAATGGTGATGGGAATAGCCAATGATTATCTGGATCTCAAACCTATTCTAAGTTATCTGCCTCTTTTACTTTGTAGTTTGAATTTGTTATTTTCCTAAACTTAGTCAATTTATTCTTCACTCTTTAAAGAATGAAGTTTGCCTGACCATAATTTGGTTTTGCTTTTTTTTCTTTCAGATTTCCTGGTTTTATATTGCTCCCAAGGCCAAAAATAGTTAAGTTGTCCTTGACTTGAACTTGCCATTTCCGCCTCTGCTTTTTCATGTCATCCATTCCTGAACATTTCTAATAAATGCCCTTACCAGACTCTTGCCTATGCGGAGGTTCTTATTTATATCTTAATCATTTTCTCTATCAAATCCTACTCTGCCTCATTTATAGCCTTCTTAAATCTTTAATCTGTGAGTTTCAGAAGATCTAGAATTCTACTGCTATACTATGTTACTCTCCATTTTTCAAAGCTCTATATTCCTGACCTTTTCTGTAATCTTTGATGGCTTCTTCGTCCATTTTTTAAAAACTCTCAGTTACCGGCTCACTTGCTTTACTCTTGATACCCTTTTAACTTTCTTATACCCTTCTCTTGAAATAGTTCTGTTTTTTATAAAAAAAACCACAATATAAGCTACTTAATTTCCACTGTGTTTCTAGGAAGTTCATTTTCACAGTATCATTCAACATATACCAGTTGAACTCCTGAGCATGTGTCAGAAGAAAATGTGAATATAAACTGTTAGGTTGTAGACAGGGTTGTGGTATGTTTACTGAATGGATTCCTCGGTGCTGTCACTATGAACATAAATTACTATTCCGTGCTAGAGTAAAGGGATGAGTGTAAAACTGAACAAGATAAGACAGTTCTTGCATTTTGGATTTTCGGTCTCTGCTTTTTGTAGTTTTCTGCATTTTTCTGTGTTTTCTTGCTTTTAACAGTGTGGATACCAAAAACAACCTCTCAACTTATCTCTGTTTCTGCTTTCATCTCCTGAAAGTCTGGAATACCAGACAATGAATTTTATGAAAATAATGCACAAAGAGAAAATAGGTTTAGAATCTGATCACCATTTTTAAGACTATAGAAGTTTATCCCAAAAATAAGCTTTAAAAATGTGGTGCCTGGACTCAGGGATTTATATTCTATCTTGTCAAAAGCATGTTTTGTTTACCTCAAAGTAACATGAGATTGCCAGGTACATGGGATCAACAGATAGACATTATTAAATCTGTTATTGAGGTATCTCAAGGTATGTGAAAATTTTATTCAGCCCCTGAAGTGCAAATAATATGGCTACCCATTTAGATACAGAGAATGCCTTGTAAGCCTTTGAGGTATGATGATGTTATATATCAGAAAGTTATTTTTTAAATTAAAAAATATAGTGTTATTTGTATTTTTATTTTTCCATTTCTAGTAAAGTTCTTTAGGTTGTCAAGAGATGATATTTCTTGTAGGTGGAGAAGTAAAACAAAAAATGTGTTTTGTATATATTTAACTTTGTAAACTTGCATCTCTCTTTTTTCTCTTGAAAGCAATTCGATGCAATCCTGAAGACAGAGCATGGGGGGTGCACCTACCTGTGCAAAAGGAAGAGATATCAAAAATTCTGGGAAACTAGGACTTCTGAGCTTTAAAATACATAATTTAACAGCACACAGGAGATGTAAGGCTGATACAATCACTATTCACAGACTAAAAGAATTTCAATTACTAATTAATATTTACCATGAGATCCTTTGTACACGCTTATCTTTTGGGAAAAAATAATTCTTTTAGGCAATGCCTAACTATACTATAATATTTCTGGAGGATCCCTGGGAAGTCTGATATTTGATTTCTATGAATACTAAGAGGAAGCTTTCCACTGTCCATCTAAAGGAGAAGGTTCTGTAAAGTCAAATATACAAACCAATGCAGCCTGCCCCCTTGTTCAGTTGACCTCCTAAAACAACACATGGAATGAACCTAATGGCCTCAACTTGATGACACTATAAAATGAGGCTCTGTCTGCCTCTGAACTCCTGTCGCCACGGCTAGGAAAGCTGGTGGGAGATATGTCTGGAGCTGTCACTGACCCCGCTTCATCCTGGAAAATGTGTGCCTGATGCAAGCAGTTGGTTATAAACTAAATTGTGCATATGCACTCTTCCTAATGTGTGACATTGAGCAGTCAGAATCTTTTTCTTCTTCTTATTTTTAACTAACTGTGCTCTGCCTGCTCTATTCCTCTAATGTATTGAAGACATTGACATACACTTACATTCTAGGACCCTGATGAAAAATTCACAACAAGCTCTCCTATTTTCTGTCAGGAGTTACATAGGAATAAGTCTCTGCCACCACTCCTCTGACACAAAGGAACAGATAATAGGAAAGGCAGAGAAGGAGTGGACCTGGTTTACGACTCACAAGTTGAATGCCCCAGAAGTTTGAGATAAAGTTGCCCTTCAAGAATAAAATCGAGAAGACTCAAAACGTAATGGATGAGATTAGTTATCTGTAGAAATGACATACCCTAAGGAATAGCCAAAAATGATTATGTGGAGAAATTTAGAAACACCCTGAGGAATTTGACAATAGCAGAAGCTTGATTGTATCCATATATTTCTAGCAACAATCTAATCACAGTAAATGGATGAAACTGTAACACAATCAAGCAGCAACTTAATCAGTTATAGTGAATAGATTAAGTACTCTAATCACAATCAATTGTATTGTAACCCACCTGAAGAAAAAATGTACTCACTGAAGGGAGGTGGTCTATAAAGAAATGGGGAGTCCATGAAGCCAGAATTTGTCTGTGACTCCAGCTCCCTCCAGTGTAAGATGTGTGGCCACTGCCTTCTGCTTAGCAAGCAGGTAGAACCCAGGGCTGTTTCCAAAGTAATTTGAATTTCAAAAGCTTTATTCACCTGTCTATTTGCCTACAAGGAGACAGTGCACTTATCATCAAAGCAGCAGTCCTTTATCAGTTTTTGAGGTCAAAGGATTGAATTTTTAGAAACATCATAACAGCCAAAGAGTAGTTAGGAAGAAATAATAAAGGAATAGGATACATATTCATTCAACAACCATTTATGGAATGCCTACTATATTCAAGTCACTGAAAGGAGCTGGGGATTCAGTTTTGAATAAGAGAAAAATCCACATCTGTATGGAACATTCATTTTAAAAAGGGAGATAGTTATTAGACAATGGATCACACATTAAGTTATTTCACTATGATTGTGATTTTTTTGTAGGAGGAAAATACAAAGGATTTGCCTGAATGGAAAAAAAAATATATATATCACAGGGACCCCTGAACTTTCCTAAGGTTTAGAGAAAGCTTTTCTGAGAATCCCTTTGGTTGATTTTTGCATATCTTATTGAAGAGAAAAGAGAGAGAGAATAAAGGAATAAATACAGTCAGTTATGGGAGAAAAATAAAGCTAACACTGTGAATAAAGTGGAGAACAATAAGTAGCTCAAAAACGATCTGTGACAAAACAATGATTTGCATAAAGACTACTTTGAAAGACTTTCTCATGTTCCTTTAAGAGTAGAAACAAGAGGGGCTTACATAGTAATCCACATTCCAACAATGATGCACTATTTAGAAACTAACTACTTCTGATATTTTTAGAACAGATAACAGCTTTGAAGATTTTACACCACTGGAGCTGACCATGGATCAAAATTATCTATGTTCGTTCCTGAAACCAAATAGGGGTTCTGGAAACATGTTATGGTTACAGCCCCACCGTGAAACACCGGATAGTCAGCGACAGCAGATAAGACCAATTTGAGAATGCAAGACCACAAGGCATGGAGGTAAAATGATTGCAAAGTGATGCTGAAATAGAGCATTCTCCTGTAATTTCCTATCCGAGGCAGAGAAGGGTTATTGAAAAGTTTTAGATCAACCGTGCACATGCTCTAAGTGGGTCACAAGAGCACTCAGACAGAAGCTGCATTACCCAGGAATGTGTTAGGAGTTGGAGAGCCAGGACATAAAACATGAAATGCTGAAACACCTCAATGTATAAGATATAAGGAAAGTGCCAGCATATGTCCAATCCCCAGTCACAGATCATAACAGAGAGAGGCAGCAGGAGCAGGTGAAGCAGCAAATAGGTGAATCTAAAAAGCATACCTCCTTGCAAAAATACAGATAAAATATTTGGGGAAGAAGATCCCACGGTTGTAAGAAAAACCAATTAATTGGCCGCAGTCAGGATTATAAAGCATTGCACATTTATTCCTTAAGCCTGTGTTTAAGCTTTTATTGAAAAATTAGTATGTTTGGGATATTAACTAAATGGTATGGGGGTAAATAAACCCTGACTTTTGGAAGTTTATAGTTTACATATGCAAGATTTGGTGAGAAAAGCAATTCAGCAGAGAGAAAATCAGCACAAACAAAAAGGAAAATCAGCACAAACAAAAGGAAAGCAGGGAGGGAGGGAGGAAGAAAGGAAAGAAGGGAAGGAAAAGAAAGAGAAAGAAGAATGGAGGGAAAAGGGGGGAAAAGAGGAAGGCAAATGCTTAAGACATTGTGTAAAAACAGGTTATACTTTTTCTCTAGGCCACTAGCTTCTCTAATCTTCTGTTCTCTATCTTAACTTCAGTGAAACTTTTTGGTTTTTTTAGATTCCTGTCCCTGTGAATTGTTCAATTGATATTCAAGACAAGATGTTTCATCCTCTGAGATAATTCCAGTTCAGTTTTGTTTTCTTCTAAAAGTCTGTTGGATTTGGGAGACCAAGGTGGGAGGATTGCTTGAGCTCAAGGAATTTGAGTCCAGCCTGGGCATGACCTTAACTCAAAAACAACAACAACAACAACAAAAACCGGCCAGGCTCGGTGGCCCAGCCTGTATTTCCAGCACTTTGGGAGGCCGAGGCGAGTGGAGTGGGGTTCGAGACCCACCCGGGCAACTTGGCGCAACCTCGTCTCTACAATAAATCAAAAATTAGCCGGGCGTGGTAGCACGTGCCTGTAATTCCAGTTACCTGGAAGACTGAGGCGGAAGGATCGCCAGAGCCCAGCAGGTCGAGGCTGCGGTGGCCGGGAGCGGCCACTGCACTCCAGTCTGGGCGACAGAGTGAGACTCCAACTCAAAAAAAAACAAAAAAAGCCAGACAGGATGGCATTTATTTGTAGTCCCAGCTACTTGGGAGGCTGTGGTGGGAGGATTGCTTGAACCCAGAAGTTTGATACAGTGAGCTATGATTGTGCTACCACACTCCAGAGTGGGTGACAAGCGAGACCTGACTCTAGAAACCTTAAATAAATAAGCCTTTGGGAAGTTTTAATCAAGGATTCTTCATAGGACTTTATATGTATAAAAGTGAGAATAATTCATTTTCTTTTTTCTTTCTTTTTTAGCTGGAGTCTCACTATGTCACCCAGGCTGGAGTGCAGTGGCAAGCTCACAGTCACTGCAACCTCAACCTGCTGGGCTCAGGCAGTTCTCCCACCTTAGCCTTCCAAGTAGCCAGAACTACAGGTGTATGCTACCACACTCAGCTAATTTTTTATTTATTGTAGAGACAAGGTCTCACCAAGTTGCCCGGGTTTGTCTAATACCTGCAGCCTCAGGCCATCCGCTCGCCTCGACCTCTCAAAGTGCTGGGATTGTAGGCTTGAGCCACCGTGCCTGGACGAATAACTCGTTTTCAACAATTGTTTAGTGAACTAACCACTGACCTAAAAGAGAGCAGGCAGAAGGAAAAGAAAGTTTAAAAGTGATGAGCAGAATGGAGTACTATGCAGGTATAAAAAGAATGAAATCATGTCTTATGCAGCAACCTGGGTGCTCCTGGAGGCCATTATTCTAAGTGAATTAACGCAGAAACAGAAAATTGAATACAGCCTGTTCTCACTTATAAGTGGGAACGAAACACTGGGTACACACGGATATAGAGATAGGGACAACAAACACTGGAACGTCTAAACGAAAGAGGGAAGTGGCACCCTGCTCACCATTTGAGTGACAGGCTCAATAGAAGCCCAAATCGCACCATCACAAACATACCTCAAAACTCTGCACACGAACCCACTGAATCTGAAATGAAAAATAAAAAATAATTAAATAAATAATTAAAAAGAAAAGTACATTTAAAAAATATATATTGACCAGGCAGGGTGGCACGTGTCTGTATTCCTAGCTACTTGGGAGGATATCTTGAGTCCAGGAAGATGAGGTAGCAGTGAGCTATGATTGAGCTACTGTACTCTAGTCTGGGTGACAAGCAAGACCTAGACTCTCTTAAAAAAAAAAAAATTCGAGACCTGCCTGGGCAGGCGAGACCTCATCTCTACAATAAATCAAAAAATTAGCCGGGCGTGGTAGTTCCGGCTACTCAGAAGGCTGAGGCAGGAGGATTGCCTGAGCCCGCGGGTTCGAGACCGGCCTGGGCAGCGAGACCTCATCTCGACAATAAATCAAAACATCAGCTGGGCGTGGTAGCGCATGCCTGTAATTCCGGCTCCTCAGAAGGCTGAGGCGGAAGGATCGCTGGAGCCCAGCAGGTCGAGGCTGCGCTGGCCGGGAGCGGCCAATGCACTCCAGTCTGGGCGACAGAGTGAGACTCCAACTCAAAAACAAACAAACAGACAGACAAACAATTCCAGGTGTGGTGGTTCATGCCTGTAATCCCAACATTTGGGAGGCAAAGGTAAGATGACTGTCTGAGCCCAGGGGTTCAAGACCAACCTAGGCAATTTGGTGAGACCATGTCTCTACAATAAAATAAAATAATTAGCCGAGCATGGTGGCCTGTGCCTGTAGTCCCAGCTACTGAGGAGGCTGAGGTAGAAGGATTGCTGGAGCCCAGCAGTTCAAGGCTGCAGCTGCCGTGAGTGTTCCACTGCACTCTAGCCTGGGCAACAGTGTGGACTTTGACTCAAAAAAAAAAAAAAAAGAAAAGAAACAAAAAGCTAAAAACAACTGAAGACAAATTGAAAAGACTGGGGATGATTATATTATTTAACTATGCAAATGATTCATTTTAAAACTTATTGAGAACCATATTTTAGATTCAGAAAGGAGTTTTAGAGATCTTCTAATACAACCTGACTGACCCGTCTGAGGTCCAAGAGAATTTTGTTTCTTGGCAGAGTTACTTCTTAATAAATAAGCAATACTTATTTATTACTTATTATTATTATTATTTGATGGCTGAGCTGGAATTAGACGTCAAATTACCTGACTCTCAGTCCATTCTCTGTTCCATTCTCAGCCTCACATGTCAATCTCATTTTAAATGAATTTACCTAGTCATTATAACACAATTCAAAAAAGGAGTATCATATGTCTATTCTAAAAGAGTGGATTAAAATGTTGTCTAAAACATGTGAGAATGAGAACAGTGGTCCTCACATTCAGTTTGTGCAAGGATTACCAGGAGAGCTTGTCGGAGCAAATACTCCCAGCCCTTAATCTTGGAGAATATAGCCAGCTTTAAGGTGATGCTGATGTCGCTAGTTCACACTTTTATTAGCACTTTTGCCAGAATTCCTCTAGCAAACAGGCTGTAGTTAGAGTGAGCCTACCCTGGTAAGTTGGGTGAGAACAGGTAATAATTTGCAACAAATGAACAGAATGAAAATAATTACCATTATCAGAATTGGTTGATTTTAATTCTAGTTATTGTTCATATTTATAGTACGATAGCTTCTTTCCATACCCAACAGCCTTTTGCAAATTCTCCTCTCCACCTACAGGCTTTTCTACTACTATATTTGTTCACAGTTGTCAGCTACCCATCTTTCCAGTGTCACCTCCTTTGTGGAAGCCTTCCTTGCGTCCTCCAGGTCACCTTGAAAGTTCTTTTTCTAGTTTATTTTTGCTCCCTACATCTCTCCACCATTGCTTTGCGTGCTTATTTCCCCGCAAAGACTTTAAGCTCCTTGCGGACCTGTTCTTTGTGCTTTCACAGGGCCTAGCACGGCACCACGCACTTAATTATTTGTTGATTGATGTTAATAAAAATGAGGATAACGAGAGAAAGCAAATGCAAAAATTCATATAGTAGAACTAATTCTCTGTGAGTGAAATTCATGGTTTCTAATATATATATATACATTTAAAGAAAATATATGCATTTTAAGAAAGAAAAAAACTATATTAAAATTGGAATACTCATTATTTACCAATAACAAAAGATGAATGTTTGACTTTTGCAATTACAAGAGGTGCTGAAAATGCTTGCCATCAATGTCCAGACACTTCTAATTACAGCGAACATCACTTAAAATGTGTATACATTTTTTAGCACCCCTGGTGTGTGTGTGTATGTGTGTGTGTATATATATATATATGTAATTTATTCTTGGTAGCCCTGTAAGTAAATTGAAAACTAACTTTCTGTCACGAAACAATAAACATGTGCTAAATGTAATTTCATGATAATGAAATCTTCAGTACAAGTATTCAGAAATTACCCTGCAAATATTTAGCACCATTGGTGATAATGCATTCATTTATTGCTTGTCATTTCCTTGCATATTATTGCCTAGATTCTTCTAGATTCTTATAGTGGGTAGAAAAAATTGATAGAAGCTGAGGTTCCTTCTAACCACATCTACCCTTGCAGGTCACTGAATGGTCACTGCTGGTCACTTTATCTGTTTGATGAAATCTTCAGTAGAAGCTAAGCAACTCACAGTGTACCCATTTGTTTAAGAATTCTAATTTCCGGAATTAAAGAAAATTCAAATGTATGTCTTAATTCTGTTTTTCTGGACATACAGGGAATAAATAGAATTCTTCCTTTTTCATATCATTTCTTCAGATTTCGAAAGATAGGTATCTTCTGCCTCACATGTTTTCTTTGGTGAAAAGGGAATAGAAAAAAAGAGACTACTTTTTTTAATATAAAAAAGAAACATCTGCCAGGTACATTTATAAATTCAAATGCAACTATGTATTTAGCACTGGTGCTGTATATAATGTTATAGACATTATTAAAGAATATAAAGGACTGTTTAAATTTGAACTAAAAATACAAGTATGAATGATACATACTCTTAAAGAAATTTACTAATTGACTCCTGCTTATTTTTCTATTTCAACTCCAATTTTATAAGGTTTCTGATCATTGGTGATATCTTTTTTCCAGAATTTTTACTTACAGAACTATATTTGTGTGAACATTCAAAGTAGGATCAGAAGACAATTTAAAATGGCTTATGCCATCAAACATTATAATTTCTCCCATCAAACATTATAATTTCTCCCTAGTTTGTTTCATGGTGATGCTCTCTCCCAGTCCAAGACATAGCTAATAAAACTCCCTTCCACTTGAAGTCTCCATGTCTGATAAAAAATAGAATAGTTGAGTTTATGCAGCTGTTCAGGAGCTAATTATCTGCAATCATTTCTGATTACTTAATAGGCCATGGTAGGATGTGTGTTTGCTGCTATGTTGAGCTTACACATTAGGCTTTAATGTGCTGATATGGTTAATTGTTGTGTTCACTGCTGCCTGCTAATAGACCATTCCTGAAAATGAGTCCATATCTCAATGGAATTTGCTTGTTTATTTTAAATAAGTAATAACTACAAACTCATCCTGGATCCAGTGTTCACCACTCTAAGAATGTACTTTTTAAATGCTGTATCATTTCTAATCCATTTACATTATTCAAGTTTGAGAAAACAAGTTATTAGACTAGTGAGTCAATAGCCAACTCAAATATATAGATTTAACATTTTTCCTGTTCCGTTCAGTTTCCTAAATTGTTTTCCAGTATTGATGGCAAAATAAATGATTTTAAATGGTGCTAAACAAGTTGCATGTAATAACATAATAACGAGGAAAATAAACGTATATAAAAAGCTGACAAGTATTTATTAATAGGTAAACCAAAATGCTCATATTAGCAATGGGGGGGAGGGACACAGACATGTTAATATGAAAGGTAGGTATGGAATTGTTGTAATGAGACCCTGAGTTTGTTTTGCAGTTTTGCATTTGATGATAGCATTTGGTCCAAAATCTAGCATGTAATTTATAAGTTTAGAAGACTGTTCTTTTGTTGACTACATATATTTGTTTCTGATTACTAAAAGCAGATGCCAGGTGTCTGTAAAGATGCTTTACAGGTTCTTCTTCATCCTTCCCTTCTGTTTACAGGATCTATTTTTCTTCTGTTATTGGTTTTTCTTCAACTCTTTTTAACTTCCTACTTTTTTCTTCCCTCACTACTCTTTTATTAGAGAAGCCAATAGGATTCAAATACTAAATAGAAAGTGTTTCATTCCTCCAAACACTTGGCTTTCTTTCCACAACTTCCAAGATCTATAGGTATCTTCCATTCTCTGCTGTTCCCCAGGCTCTGCTGTGTCTCTTTTGAATAGATTTCAATGCATGAGACTGTGGGACTCCTCAGACCCATCATTCTGAGTGCAACTGTGGGATCCTACGATCTGCTCCTCCACAAACACTAATTATTCAGTGTGGCCGTGCAGAGAAGTAGAGAGAGAATGAGATTAGGATAATTTTAATTGAAAACAAATTATACGCAAGGTTCTTATCTATGATTTCTTTCTAGAATGTAACATCTGCCTGAATTCCTCTGAGGTTTTGGATCTCAAATTTCTTCATACATTAGGAACTTTTATCAGTTTTCATGGTTTATATTTTTTAAATTTTTGATGTCTCATTGGAACCATAAAATAACCAGCATCTTCTTCCAAACACCTTCTTTTTGAAATTCTCGACTCTATTTCCTCATGTTTCCATGGTTTTGTATAGTTGTTCCTTTGACCCTTGGTCCCCTCTCTGTCTGGTGTAAATCCTTTAAGGATATTATCATCGCTATTTCCTCTCTGAAACATCCCATGAGAATAGTGACAAATCATAGTAGTAGTGCTATTGATGATAAAGATAATACAATTAACTCAAGCACTTTAACTGCCAGAGACTGTGATAAACCCTTCATGTAGATATCCTACTTTATCCTCACAACAGCTCTGTGAGAATTGCACCGTTATTGCCACCATCTAATAGATAAAGTCACTTAGACTTAGCACACAGTAGCCAAAACTTTGTAAAACACTGTGATCAAGGTTATGTGGCCAAGAACAGGCAGTGAAGGTCTTTGAACCAGTAGTCCAGATCTGTCTTGTTCCAGCATCTGAGTGGCTAACCAATATGCCTCCCATCTCCCATAACAATGGCAGAATTGATCTCTTGTTCATTTGTTCGAACCGTCCTCTATATTAGTTTAGCCCTCATCCCTGTCTACATTGACTTGTTTTATTTGTCCATGGACTTCTTAAGGGGAGAGAGTGATTTATTTATTTTTATATCCTCAGAACAAAGAACTGGCCCATCTCAGAGACTCCATTTATAGCCATGAAATGGGAATTGATTCTTCCTTTACAAATTTATCTCCCTCTGTTTTCCTTCACATACCCTGTGATCTAGCCAAATACGACTATTTACTATTCCCAACGCATTCTTGTGCTGCTGCTCTTGGATATCTTTGCTTATGCTGTGCCTACTGCCTAAAATTCCCTCCTACATATGCAAATCCTCAAGGTGACATTCAACTGCTCTCTTTCCTGAAGCTCCTCTAGCTCATGAATGAGATGTGAACTTTCCCTCCCTGTACCCTTGTTTATAGTGCTATTTTTCCTTTTCATTTTTAGATCTTCTTTAAAAATGCCTACCATTGAATTTTTCACATAGTAGGTGCTCAATAGAGATTAATTGAATTAAACATAAAGTCATTTAAACTAGTTGTCTTGGTTTTCGACAAAAGAAAGTTTCAAACTCATTGGCATTGTGAGATGTAATTATATTGATTCATCTCTATCACTAAATATAGTGTAGATGTAAGGCAGCAATATATTTTCATATATTTTTGCTCTTTTAATTAATACATACCCTTTGCTATGACTAATTTTGGCCTGTTCATTTGTAAGCAAAGTTCTACAAAATGCCACACACACAAAAATTCTTTCACTTAAATTACTGAAAAGGATTAACAGCTTTTAGACACTGAAGAATTTCTTTCTCTTTTATGATAAACCGGCAACACTCTTTTCAATGACATTTACCTGCAGTCATGTTTGAGTAGTAGTAACAAGGTTACACATGTTCAATAGACTGACATTATATTAAACCTTCATCTAGTAAATTCAACAAATGCTTACCAAGTTTCTACTGTGTGCAAAGCACAATACTTTGTCAGATTCTGTGAAGAATACAAAAGAGTTATACATCATTCCTTAAGGAAGTGAACATTAAGAAATGAAGCAAGGCTGGGAGTGGTGGCTCATGCCTATAATCCCAGCACTCTGGGAGGCCGAGGTGAGAGGATTGCCTGAGCAAATCCTGTGGGGGTTCGAGACCAGCCTGGGCAATTTGGTGAGACCTTGTCTCTACAATAAATCAAAAAATTAGACGGGTGTGATAGCGCATGCCTCCAATTACAGCTACCTGGAAGACTGAGGCAGAAGGATCACCTGAGCCCAGCAAGTAGAGGCTGCAGTGGCCATGCGCATGCCACTACACTTCAGCCTGGATGATAGAGTGAGACTTCAACTTAAAAAAAACAAAGAAAGAAAGAAAGAAATGCAACCGATGGGACAGATATAATATGAGGCTGACTATGGTATAAACTCCGGAAAAGATATAAAATGCTGTAAACATGTCTAAAAATAGAAGAGTTTTCATCTTTTGGGAAGCTCATTAGAGCATTTACTCTTTCATTTTCTACACTAGCTTGCTAATACTGATGACCTAACATATACAAAGACAGATACCTTTAGAAAAGCATGTGAAAAGAATAGATACTTTTAAAATAAAATAATGGAAATAAGATATATAAAGTAATGAAAATTTTACATAGTTTTATGCAATTTTAACATTGTAATTTTAACATAAGTTTTAGGAAAGAAAAATTATTATAATTTCACTATACAACAATTATCTCCATTTGTGTATTTTTTCTTTTATTTTTCCTACAAAGACAATTGTTAGATACTTGGACATGTTAAAAACATACAATTCTGGGTAGAGCTGCTATTCTTTAATACATGGCAAGGGGAATAGACTATTCAAGGTGTGGACATTACCGTTTTTCAAAGTTCATACAAACCATGGCTTGTGTGACACAGGCACATTTCTACATAACCTACACAAGGCCAAGTTTCCTAAACTAGAAAATTATCAAAACAACAAACAAAAACAAATCACACAGGGTGGTCAAGAGGATTAGGTGAAATAATCTGTGGCAAATGTTCAGCATAGCAGGTCACAAAATAAAGGCTCAATAAACAATGGCTCTTAAGGTGATTTTCTTCCTTATAGTAACTTCTATCTCTCAGGTTTTTCTCTCATCATTAAAATAATTTTTATTCAGACAATAATGACTTGAAATACCAGAAAATAGGCAGATAAACTTTAAAGAGACAAATACCAGCAGTCCACACGGCATCTTTCAAAATTAAGCACAAAGATTAACAATGCCAGCTCTGAAATCTGGCATCCCCGTCCTGCTTCTGCTGCTGTGGGGGTCAATGTTGCCGAAACCGGACAATAGTAGTGACAACCTCCTCCTACCCAGTGGCCCAAGAAGACAGAGGCACAGAGGCTTCTGCCCTCCCCGACTCCAGAAACACCTGGCAGTCCAGAGAATAGCCTTCCATGCCTGCAGACAGCACCAGCAGGGATTATGAGAAGCTACAGCAACACCAGAGGATAGGAGACCAGAATTGCATGGCAAGGGCTCTGAAGACAAAACTCTCATTGGAACTAAAGCCCTCAATGTAGGACAGAACCTACACACTAAACCTAAACAAAGTGATAGCATGCCAAAGTAGATTTTTATAGAATATAGACTCTGCTAACATCACAACTAAAGTATCCAGGATACAATAAAAAATCACATGTCGTGCTTAACCAGGAAAGCAATAATAGGAGTGAGAAAAGATACTCAGCCCATGAAAATATGAAAATACTGATTGAGATGATCTGATAATGATTCTATCTTATTATTTTATTTCTTTTTATTTTCGATTTGAGGGGTGTATGCGCAGGTTTGTTCCTTGGGTATCTTGTGATGGCAGAGTTTGGGTTTCTGTTGAGCCCGTCATTCAGTTGGTGAGCATGGTACCCAATGGGTGGGTTTTTCAACGCTTACTCCTCTCCTCTCCCTGTTTAGGATGATAGCCTAGTGTCTATTTTTCCCATCCTGATGCCCATATGTATCCAGTGTTTAACTCAGTATTCAATTTTCTGTTTCTGTGATAATTCACTTAGAGCGATGACCTCCAGTTGCATTCATATTGTTGCAAAGGACCTGATTTCATTATTTCTTATGGCTATGTAGTATTTTATGGTATATATGTACCACATTTTTTTACTCAGTTCACCACTGATGAGCACCTAGGTTTTTGTTCCACATCTTTGCTATTGGGAATAGTGCTGCAAACAACATACAGGTGTAGGTGCCTTTTTGATAGAATGATTTATGCTCCTTTGTTTTTCGTCTTTTGCTTTTTTGAGTTGGAGTCTCACTCCGTCGCCCAGACTGGAGCCTCGACCTGCTGGGCTCCGGCGATCCTCCCGCCTCAGCCTTCCAAGTAGCTGGAACTACAGGCGCCAGCTACCACGCCCGGCTAATTTTTGTTTTATTGTAGAGATGAAGTCTCGCCAAGTTGCCCAGGCAGGTCTTGAACCCACGGGCTCATGCAATCCACTCACCTCGGCCTCCCAAAGTGCTGGGATTAGAGGCTGAGCCACCGAGCCCGGCCCGCTCCTTTGGTTATATATCCCAGTTGTAGGATTGCTGAGTTTAATGGCAAATCTATTTTTAGTTCTTTGAGAAATTTCCAAGCTGCTTCCCACAGGGTTTGAACCATCTTACATTCCCACAAACAGTGTATGAGCATTTCCTTTTCTCTGCAACCTTGCTAACAATTTGTTTTTTGACTGGTGTGAGATGGTATTTCAGTGGTTTTTATTTGTTTTTCTCTGATAGTTAGTGATGTAGAGTATTTCTTCATATATTTGTTGGCTGCTTGTATATCCTCCTTTGACAAGTGTCTGCTAATGTCTTTTGTCCCCTTTTTAATGAGGTTATTTATTTTTGTTTTTACCTGTCAATTTGTTTGAGTTCCTTATACATTCTGGATATTAGGCCTTGACTGGATGCACAGTTTGCGAACATTTTTTCCCATTCTGCAGATTGTCTGTTTACTTTGTTAATGGTTTATTCTTCTGTGCAGACACTCTTTAGTTTAACAAGGTTCCACTTGTCACTTTTTGTTTTTGTTGAATTTTCTTTTGCAGACTTGGACACAAATTCATTGCCTAGGCCAATGTAGAGGAGAGTGTTTCCTAAACTTTTAGAACTTTTGTAGTCTGAGGTCTTATGTTTAAGTTATTAATCCAATCTTGAGTTAATTTTTGTATACGGTGAGAAGTAGGGGTCTAGTTTCATCCTTCTGCATATAGTTAGCCGGTTTTCCCAGCACTGTATGTAAATAGGATGTCCTTTCCCCAGTGTTTGTTTTTGTAGGGTTTGTTAAAGATGAGTTTGTTGCAGGTCAGTGGTTTTATTTCTGGGTTCTCTATTCCATTCCATTGATCTATGTGTCTATTTTTTATACTTGTACCATGCTGTTTTGGTTACTGCAGACTTGGAGTAAAGTTTGAAATCTGGCAATGGATGCTTTGTTCTTTTTTGCTTAGGATTGCTTTGGTTATTAGTGCTCTTTTTTGTTTCCATATTGAATTTACGTATTGTATTTTTCTAGATCTGTGAAAAATGATGCTGTTAATTTGATAGGATTGCCTTGAATTTGAAGATTGCTTTAAAAAGTATGGACATTTTGATGATATTGATTCTTCCAATCCGTGAGCCTTAAATATCTTTCCATTTATTTGTGGCATCTTTGCTTTCTTTAAGCAGCATTTTGTAGTCTTGTCGTAGAGACCTTTCACCTCTTTGGTTAATGTATTCTGAGGTGTTTTATTTTTTTGTGGCTATTGTAAATGGGATTGTGTTCTTGATTTGGTTCTCAGCTTGAAGGTTGTTGAGTGTATAGAAATAAAACTGATTTTTTGAGCATCGATTTTTGTATCTTGAGACTTTACTGAAGTTGTTTATCAGTGCTGGGAGTCCTTTAAAATCTGTAGGGTTTTCTAGATAATGGAATCTATGTGAAGAGATATAATTTAACTTCATCTTTTCCTATCTGGATAGGTTTTATTTCTTTCTCTTGCCTGATTGTTCATGCTAGAATGATAAGAATTTTAAAGCAGTTGTCATAAAAGTGCTTCATGAATCAATAATAAATTCTTCTGAAGCCAATGGGGGAAAAAAACAAAAACAAAATCTCATCAAAAAAAAAAAGAAAGAAAAAAAGAAAGTATAAAAAAGAACCAAGTGGAAATGACAGAAATTGAAAATACAATAATTAAAATAAAATACCCTCTGATGGTCTCAATAGTGGAGTGAAAATGAGAGAGAATAGATTCAGTGAACTTGCAGACAAATCAACACAATTTATTCAGTTTGAACAAGAGTGAGAAAAATAGACTGGGGAAAATAAACAGGGCCTCAGGGAACTGTGGGAAAATAAAAGTCTAATAATCTAACATTTGTTCTCATTGGAGTCTTAGAATAGGAAGAGTATTAGACTACAAAAATTTTGAGGACATAATGATTGAAAACTGCCCAAATTTGGTAATAGGTATTACATAATTAACTTTGTACAATTAGTCAATTTGGTAACATTTCACATAAAATGTAGAAAATTGCAATCATATAATAGGCCTTTCTGTCTCTTTTTCCTTTATGATATAGTCATTACATATATTTACTTGCATTTTAAAATTTACAGAACAAGATTTTTTTTTCTTTTTTTTTGCCTTAAACTATTCAATATACTTCAAGGAAACTAAAAGGGAAAATACTTTATATTTCAGGTATTTGCCATTTCTTGAATATTTGAATTTCCATCTGATATCATTTTCCTTTAGCATTCACTGCCATGGACATAGTTACAATAGCCGCTTTAAAAAACCTTGTTTGCTAAATCCAGTATCTGTGCCATCTTGAGGTGGGTTTTAGTTGTTTGCCTTTTCTCTAAAGCTGGGTCACCTTCAGGTTCTTCATGTGGTATGTCATTTTAGATTGCACCCTTAAATTATAAATATTATGTAGTGAAGAGTGAATTTGGTATTAATGTCTTGGAAACTGTGACTTAAGCTAAGTATAACAGAATCGATTTTACTATACTCATAGGTGAATTGATATAAGTCAGAATTAAGTTCCTCGGGCATATTTCTGGTCACACAAACATCACCAAACTTCTTTTTAAAAAATTTATTTGCAGGGTCTCACTCTGTCACCCAGACTGGAGTGCAGTGGCACAATCATGGTTCACTGCAGTCTCCAACTTCTGAAATCAAGTGACCTCCTGCCTCAGCCTCTCAAGTAGCTGGGACTACAAGTTCTGCTACCACAGCCAGCTTAAACTTCGAAATAAAGACCCAAAACACTTTTAATATTAAACATTGAAATAAATGTGAGCTATACATACATTTAAGACATATTAGTAAAAATAAGGTGGATGATTTACCCAATTTCTGCAGAGAATCCATGAGTGACAGTGGTCATAGTGGTGAGGGGTCGGGAACACCTCCCATCACTAGCATAACCAAACACTAACAAGTATGGTGGTCACTGAACATTTCTTTCGTGGCGCATCGTTTGTAATCATACATGTGTATGATTATCATAGGCTTTACACATTTTTATTTTATAATAATTTGTATTTATTCCTTTTCTAACCCACTTAATCCTGTTCAGGGTCACGGGTGGCTAGATCCTGTCTCCGCATCTCAGGATGACAGGCAGGACCCGGCCTGGCAAGGATGCCGCCGCCAGGTGACTGGGTGACATCTACACACTGGGACCATGGGAACAGTCAGTGAACTTGACGGCCACAGCACTGGAACAGGGAACTGGAGTCCCAGAGAAAACCCAAGTAGCTAAGGGGAAAGCATGGGACTTCTGCTCGGACAGGGGGCCCACCAAGAAACTTTATTTTTTCTCATCATTATAAGTGGAAAGAAACGTTATTTGAGGACCTACCGCATTCCCCTAAAGAGTGTTGCTGGTTTTGTCTCAGCAACCAATTAATTTGACTAGATTCAAACTGCAAACTGTTTCTTGAGTGGCAGGTCAATCATGGTTCAGTTCTTTTATCTTTAGCTGCTGTGTGTCGTTTGAGGCACGCACATATGGTTCAGGATCAGCCTATGGCCTAGCCAGAGTTTAAGCACAGAACTCGGGGCTCCCCCTCTCTGTGTCCTTTCTAAAGATTTCCTTCTTGCCTCCTTGTGGCTGTCGTTGCCCCAACTGTCTGCTGACTCTTCAGGCGAGAGACTTTAGGTTTTCTATGGAAGTTCTGGTTGTCCTACTTGATACTTGATTTTGTACTACTCTTGGGACAAAAGTTGGAAAAAAAAAGGGAAATCACCACCAGCTGGTTCTTTCTTCAGAGTTTTACATCCCTCAAGAATCTGCCTGCTTTAGTTTACCCTCCAGTATTGTTTTTGATTTTGTCCAGAATCTATAGTTATCTGTGGGAAGGCTGAGTTCAGTTGGGGCTTACTAGGGTGCAATGAAAGCCGAAACCCCATTGATATTTTGATGAGAAATTTTTATTAAAACTCAGAATTAAGTTTGGAAGATGCTATCTTTTCAACACACTTGTTTTTGTTCTCGTTTGGACCAGAATCCATCTGGATCTTTAGTGTTTCTCAGTTAAAATTTTCTTCATTATACATCCTGCGCATTTATTAGATGAGGATCTAAATTTATCATATTAAAACCTATTGTTTCATCAGCCTATATATTTTTAAATAATTAACTTGCACATTTTTGGAGACCAGACTTTATGGAAGTCCTTTGCAAAGTAGGCTTTTCCTCTCTTTATTGCACAATTAATTTGCAGTTTCTTGCCTAATGCACACCCTATGTACATCACATCAAGTTAGCTAAGATTGTTAAGTGTCCAGTCCAGTGCCTGATCTGTCCTCTAGAGCCATTGCTGTGTTGAGTTCTTTGAGCTAAGATCACTGATCTTAGGTTGGTTTAGTCTTTTCAGCGTAGAGTCAAAATCAAACACTTAAAAGACTATAAAATATGCTGTTCTTGCTGATAATTTCATATGCTGTTAATGTCTATGGATCTGCATGGGCAAATTGGTAACAGAATGAGAAAGGGGTTCGAGCCATCTTCCATGCTGTCCTTTATTATTGTTATTATTATTATTAAATAGATTGAATAAGCTCTGAAAGAAATTTTCACAATCATGCAGAAATATCTTAAGTGTGATGTATTCTTTTAGAAAACAATCTTGGTTACCTAGGCTAATTTAATTAAAAAAGAAGGGAGGTAAAAATTTTAAAAAACCAATACATTAAGCTTTTGAAATTGAATTATTTTTCAACATTTAGTAACAGATGCAAAATGAAGATTAGAAAAATATAAATTAACTTCTCTTTTAAACATTTACACACAACTTCTGTTCTGAACTGTTACGTTTATAGTCTCAATCTCCATAACTTACCATAAAAATACACTTGATAAACATGGGATTTATTAACAAAATACTTAAAACTATCCAAGAGTTGGGCATATCCCTAGCATCTAACAAGAACTTAACATCTGTTGAATAAAATAAAAAATATTCTTATTCATAAAGGAGATCTCATTTTTTAAAATTTCATTTAAGAAAACAATATCTTTAGTCATATATTATAAATAGTGATAGCTGAAGAAGCATTGACTATACAGAATATCTTATTTTATGGCACTGCATAATTCTCTCCTTAAAAAAAAAATTACTACTTTTCTAAAGTTACAAGAGAACAAGAGCATACTAAAAATACTTTATTGTCATTAGTAAATGCATTACATATACATTCTAAATTGAATACATCTGATGAAACACACAGAGAATTCATCAAGGTTAAAAGAAAACACACAGCCCTAGGATGAAAAGATGACACACATTAAAAAAAAAAAAATCAGCTCTTGAATACTGCAGTAAGTTTACAATGTAACATAGATATTTTACAACCTTTCTATGAAACCAAGGAGGACTGAGCATTATAAACAGCTTGAAGAGATTAAATGCCAGATATTTAATATACAGAAGGAGAAAATATTAACATCCTGGGATAGTTTTTAATCCTGGCCCATTTTCTGCCCACTGGAAAAAATTGCACTGTTTTTCCTTTCCAAGAGGACACACAAAAAAATTCTTTCCATTATTAGGTCCAATCTTCAACACTGTTCTCATGATGGAGCGTTTGCCATGGTTGCAGAAGGGGAAGGACAAATCTGCCCACTGGGGGAAGAAAAGATAAGATTGTAAAGTTTATATGGAAGGTACAGGGAAGGACAGGCTAAGCCTAGGCTCATTCGATTAATGCCACACTGTCTTCAATGCTGTTACCATTATTTTGACATTGTAAAACAGACTTATGTCATCGGTTGCTGTCCTTAAAAAAAGCCTATAACCTATGAGAAGTATCTCTCGCAAAGTTGTGTAAATCACAGAAATCTTCCATAATTCTGAACTTCCCTTTGTCTAAAATCTATATTTAGAGAAGTTCATTCACTTTATTAAGAATAACTGAAAGCTACCAGAGTCTGCTATAATCACCGGTGTTCCTGTTATAGGTGTTTCAGTTAAAACTGTAAGATCAAAGATTTGTCATGATCCCAATACTAAACTTCCTTAGTGTCTTAGGAAAAGAGAGAATCCAATAGGAACTAACCTAGACTAAATTAAAACTAGGCAGATTCCATCATTTTTATTCTTATTAATTTTGGTTTCAAGTGAGATATGAGGCTACTATTATAAATATTGCTAATAATATTTCCTCCATTTAATCTATAAAAGCTTTTTGAGGAGGGAATCTGTGAATTTAGGAGTCATATTTTGTTCAGGTTAGGGTAAAATGTTTGAGATCTAAAATCAGTATCAAATTTTCCCTAGGAAATTCCTTAAGAAGGCATCGTGTTGAAGACAAAGCCTAACCCAGAAATTTTTGTTCCAGCACTAACATAGATCAATATTTTCAATTTTCAGTTATATTCCAGATGAAGCATAACTTGGAAAAAATATATATCTTTAAACATGAGAACCACACTCCAAGGAATGCAGAAAGAGACTCAGTAAAGGGACCCCAGGTTCTTATCTCTCATCTCATATTCACTTCAGGGACACACAGAGATTGGGAAGGCATTAGGAATCGCCTATAGCTAAATTTTTATTGTGCCATCACTTTTTTTTTTTTTTTGGTCAAGCTTGTGTGGTAGGATTGGCTAGTGTTATTGTAAATTCCAGGATGTAAATTGTTTTTATTATATATCTCTAATCTATGTATAAACTAAAAGTATGATATGGCATTGAAGGTAGGAAGAACAAATTCTTATCTTGGATTACTAGCCATGTAAGTCCTATCAGTACATACTAATCACTTAATATCTCTCTTTATAAGCCAAGGGCAACACTTCGAGACTTGTGGATAGAAATATGATATACTCTAATCATCTTACAGCTATTATTTTATTAGTTTTTTTTGCTGAAACTCTTTAAACAACTAAAGTTGCTCAATATTCAAGTTTCAGACTAATATTGCAAAACTAGAAAAGCACTGCAATTTGCTACATTTTAATAACCAAAGTATTTAATGACACTGCAGTAAGCTAGATAAATCTTACACATACTTGAAAAAATCCACATCGTGCTTCTCTAGGTAGAGAACAAGCATGAAACCGCCTTCCCTTGTTCTCACCATCCTTCCAAACAACTCGGAGAACGCAGAGGCGGTTGTGTTTACTGCAGCGAGGACTGCCAGTATTTAAGGTACAAGAACCATCTGTCGTATTAATTTGAAGTGCACTGTAATGACAGGTTACAAAATAACGACAGCACGATAGTGCTAAAGGGATCATTCACATCACTTCACCCCTGCATGTTAGAAACTCGCTTGTACAAAAAAATTCCATCAAAAAGCGAACCACAGTAAACTTTAAGCAATTACGCAAACTACTGTTTTTAAAAATTCTTTAATTCCCAGGTAATTCTAATTTACTTCTAAAGCTACCAAAGCACCTAAAACACATCATTTAAATTTCTAAAGAATAAGAGTCCCAAATGGTGCAGCCAATATATCACATTTTTTCATTTGGGATATTCAGTTTTTCTCTTACCCAGTATTACAGCATAGACACTTTTACGTCTTCTAAAATATTCACAAGTCCAGCTGCCCCCCTCCCCACCAAAGTAGCTAGCATCACAATCTTCTCTAATTATTTTCTCATCGGTAGCAAACTCTCATCAATGGCTCTGACAAGGCCACAGAGATCACTCTCTCTACTGTCCACTTTAAAGACAATTTTCTATGCTTTCCTTTGATCAAGGCTACTATAATAGTCGCAATCATCTACCAGCAAGAAACAGGCTGCCTGGCAGAGCAGAAATGTGAATTTTGTACAGCTAGCAGGGAAGCTTTATTTTCCCCCACAATTAGAATCAAGAGTATTTGGAGTTATTCCCATAATAAAGGCTAGAAGCTGGCCTTGTACTGTAACTGTAAAAGCAGAATTTTCTCCTTGAAAAGGAGCTTCATTTTTATTTTTAATTTTCTATATTGTACATATTTTAATAACACTGTCATGAAAGTTAACCTTTTAATAAACCAGTTGAAGAGAAAAAGTGTTCACATAAATTAAAACCAAAAGTTTCTTCCTTGAATATTCCTATTTTAAAAATGCTTAATGATAAAATAGCTCATATTTTTTCTTTCTTTTGGGGGGGTTAAATTCCTACAGAACAAAATATCATTCTTAAATAATTTTTTAAATGCTTAAAAATCGGAGGCATTTTCCTTCTTGTTTCCTAAACTGCATTTTTCACATACTTGTTTCTATAATGATGCCTCAAGGTATCGTGTCTAATTGAAATGTTAAGAGAATGTGATCTTTTATTTGTGATGAAATTGGTTTAAATTTGTTTGTACAACAGATGCTTAAATACATATTTTTAAAGAATGTTTTCTGGAATGGACTCAAACATTCCGAGGGCAGTTTTTGAAACTGTTCTTACAGCAGTCATTTGTAGAATAACAGCAGCTGTAGGCATTGCTAAAGAAATCAGTATAATTAAATATTCTGCCAGCAACTATTTTGTTGGTGCCTTTCTCAGGATGGTGGTTTGCATTTCGGTCATAGGTAACACTAAATCAGAAATAGGAAAGCTAAGGGACAACGGACTTTTCGACAACCCTCTATTTTACTAACCCCTCTAAACTTTAACTTCAAGAGAAACCACATATCTGGAGCATTGTAGAGCAGTCAAGAGATTTCAAGTGAAGCAAGTGATTTAGAAGCAATGTTTAAAAGAAATTAAGGAAACCAAGCACTGTGGCTTAAGCCTATAATCCCAGCACTTTGGGAGGCTGAGGGAGAGGACTGCCTAAGTCCAGGGGTTTGAGACCAGCCTGGGCTGGCTGGTCATCTCGACAATAAATTTAAAAAAAAAACTCAGGCATGATGGCACACACCTGTAGTTTCAGCTACTTGGAAGGCTGAGGCAGAAGGATTGCCTGAGCCCAGCAGGTCGAGGCTGCGGTGGCCGTGAGTGTGCCACTGCACTCCAAGCCTGGGAGACAGAGTGAGACTCTGCCTTAAAAAATAAATAAGTAAATAAAAAAGAAGAAAGAAAAATAATTAAGACTATTAATAGAAATAAATAAAATGATGCTTTCTTATTTAAAATATGCACACATAAAAAGTTTTACATCTTTATTTTAAAGGTGACTGTCTCAAATATCATTTAAACATTTCCTCCCTCCCTCCCTCCCTCCCTTCCTTCCTTCCTTTTTTTTGTCAGGGTCTCCTGTCCATTGCCCAGGCTGGAGTGCAGTGGCACAGTCAGAGCTCACAACAGCCTCAACCTCCTGGACTCAGGCGATCCTTCTGCCTACAGGTGTATGCCACCATGCCCAGCTAACTTTTTTTTTGTAGGGTTGGGGTCTTGGTATGTTGCCCAAGCTGGTTTTGAACTCCTGGGTTCAGACAGTTCCTCTACCTCAGCCTCCCAAAGTGCTGGGATTACAGGCATGAGCCACCATGACCAGTCTAGTTAAACATTTTCTAACCCACTTGCTTTAACATAAAGAGTTTTAGCGTTTCACATATCCAGGGCAAGGTTTAGACCTTTCCCCTATTCTATTATAGCTTTGCTGGGGAGGAGGGTAAAGCTTGGATTAAGGTAGAAAGAAAAGGCCCTGGTGTCTTCCATCTGGTTCATTTTTGTCTTCAATTCTATAGTCTTCCTTGGTGGAGAGTTAGATAACAGAATAGCGGTATGCTATCTTATTCTTGGTACTCAGAGTGTGGTGTAATGACTGGAAGCATCCACCCTACTTCAGATTGCCTACAGAATCAGAATCTGCATGTTAACAAGATTCCCAGGCGATTCATATGCACATTAAGTTGTGAAACACTGAGTGACTTAAAATAGCAAAATACTGATGCCACCTGTGATCGCCTCAGCTCTAAATATGCACAGCTAATCTTAATTTTGTGATAGAAAACATTATCCAGGGTTATTAATTGTTCTGATTTATTGAGGACATCTTGGTTCTTTTGTATCAACCATTATTTTAAAACTTTCTAAAATGTAACAGCATTTTCTTAAGTAAATCTAGCATTCAGTATTTTAACTTATTTTGAAGATTATGATCATAATTTTGAATTTTTTAATACTGGGGTATAAATGATAGATTAGTATAACATATCAGTAGTTTGCAAACCTATTCAGATACACATATTCTAGGCTTGCAGTTCTTATGGTCTAAGTTTGTATCAGGAAAAGCAGCCACAGAAAATAGCAAATGGAAATAAAACTTTACACAAACAGGTGGCAGTCTGGAGTTGGCCTTGCTGGCTGTAGTTTGCTGATGTAGATGTCATTAGAATTAAAAAAAAATGTCTGAGGCATAATAGGTTCTCAATAAATAGAAATAACACTAAACAGAGATCAGATAGAAACTATCATCAAGAAGGAAGGCATTATTGAGCACAGATGTCATTTTAAAGCTAGCATTATTTTTTCAATGATCAATTTATCACAGTCTAACTTATTTTACAGATAGGATAACTCATGATAATAAAAATAGTCTGAAGTTCTTTGAATTCATCAGTCTCACTGAATGTAGATTTTGTCATACAAGATTGTTTCAAGGATTGAAACAAACAAACCTAAAAACGAACAAACTAACAGAAATGAAGTAACTTATTCTGGATGGTCCTAGGTGGTTCGGAAATCCTTAGGTACTGATAATTTCAAAAAGTGACCCAGAAACAAATACAAGGTGTCAGTGCTTGCACTGGTGATGAGAGATAGACCTTCAGCATCCCTGATGGCAGCAGACATGAGAAAATATTAATGATTTTGTTTGTGTCATTTCACTCCTTTATGTGGCCTTTGCATCAAGCTCAGGAAACCTACAACACATGCATTCTTTGAAAATGCATCACTGTGTTCTGCTGTGTTTGCCATAATTGGCTCAAAGACTTAAACTGTTTCTAGTAGTTATTTTTAACTGCTTAAAAATTGGTTCAATCATGTAATTTATAACCCAGTAGCTGAATGGAATTAACATATATCTGAAGACCAATCTGAAAATATGCCTCATCAACATTGTATGTATTGTGTGGTAATGAGATCAGTAATGAAGTGAACAAAAGTCAAAGTAATTACCATACAATATTAAAGAAAACATAAACTGGCTATAAATTATGAGTGGACCACCTGCTTTAATGGTATTATGTTGTGAGCTTCTGCTAGGCATCTTGTCCACAAGATGAACACTATAGCTGCCAGACAAGGAGAAAAATGAAATAAATGACAGTAATTTGCAATTTATTCCTTGTAAAGTAGCTGGGTGCAGAAGGGCTGCTGGGTGAATTTATTTCATCACTTGACATTTATTCTGCTAGTTGATCTTGATTGATTGTGGATTCTCAGTCCTGGTGTTCTTATACTCAATACATACACAGGCCGCAGCATTTCTGAGTAATGCTGTGCACTGTGATTAATCATACAATCCTATTACTAATGGCTTATGAAGAAATCATTTAAATTTAAGGTTACATTAATGTTTTTTTAAATCCCTAATTCATTAGTTAAATTGTCTGAGATTTTCTACAAAGTAATAAGGGAATAAAAATATGCCAGGATATTTAATCTGGGTACAACGAATGCCACAATATTTTAAGATGATCATCACTTCTACTTCTTTCTTTCTTTTTTGTTGAGTGGAGTCTTGCTCTGTTGCCCAAACTGGAGTGCAGTGGCCACTCCTGGCCACTGCAGTCTCGACCTGCTGGGCTCTGGCGATCCTTCCGCCTCAGCCTTCCAAGTAGCTGGAACAAAAGGCGGGCACTACCATACCCGGCTAATTTTTTTTGATTTATTGTAGAGATGAGGTCTCACCAAGTTGCTCGGGCGGGTCTCGAACCCACAGGCTCAGGCAATTCACTCACCTCAGCCTCCCAAGCACGGGATTACAGGCTGAGCCACCGAGCCCGGCTTCTACTTCTTTCTACTTGAGCCACAGAATGGAAAAGGTTGTTCAAAAATGATTTTTTCTTACAGTATAGGCTCCCAACTCAAACACTCTTAACTAACCATGAATTTTCATCATGAGGTATTAACTAGGGTAAAAGTTAAAAAGTGGTGTATTTGTCTAGTCAGTTGAAAGTTCAGCCTTCACAGATTAATTCAAATGTGAGTACGTGGACAACAGTTACATCAATTATCATAAATTATTATGAACAAAAAATTTCTTAAAAACCAAGATAAATCATCAAGATTCACTTATGGTAACCTTAGAGTTGAGATAGGAAATGTGGAATACATGCATCCATTGAGCAAAGATTGTTTCAGAACTGCTATGAAATATACTTTCAGGATTCCTAGAGATCAGTCTATGAGGATACACCAGATGGTCCCTTATCCTACTGCCCAGAGGAGGAATCTCCCCATCAGTGAAGACATAGTTGATTAAAGGAAAAGCTAGCAATTATAATTCCACCTGAGATTACTATAGATTTCACCGAAAGAACAGCCAGCAGATTCCACATCCATGGATTCGACCAACCTCAGATTGAAAATATTTGAAAATTAAAAAAAAAAAAAAAAAAACAGCCCAGTCACGATGGCTCATGCCTGCAATCCCAGCACTTTGGGAGGATGAGGCAGTCTGAGTCCAGGAGTTTGAGACCAGTCTACTCAATACAGCAAGACTTTGTTTCTATAAAAAGTCAAAAAAATTAGCCAGGTGTGGTGGTGCATGCCTGTGGTCCAAGCAACTCGGGAGGCTAAGGTAGGAAGATTGCTTGAGCCCAGACTGTGATGAGCCATGATTGTGCCACTGCACTGCAGCCAGGGCGACAGAGTGAGACCCTGACTCAAACAACAAATAAATAATGACACAACAATAAAAAATAATACCAAGAAAAAATACAGTATAACCACTTACCCAGCATTTACATTGATTTAGGTATTAGAAGTAACCTAGAGATGGTTTAAAGTTATATGGCAGAAAATGCACAGTTTATATGCAAATACTACACCATATCAGGGACTTGAGCATCTATGGATTTTGGTATCCTGAGGGTCCTGGAACAAACCCCCCATGGATACTGAGGGATGACTGTTAACTCTTTCTCTGCTTATCTCCCATTAGCAAGAAAAGGCATACAGGGGAAGAACATCCTTTGTCACTTTACAAATTCTTCACTTCATTTAAAAATGCTGGATATAAGGCATCTGCTTTGTTGAAGACGGGAAAAAAAAAGGCAGCTTAGAAAATTGTGGAGAAACGTCTGTCTCTGACAGTGGTTTCATATCAGATCATGGTAGTTAGGAAGCCAGATAGAGGGTCAAGGAGGCCCAGATAAAAGAGGAAGTAGGGTCAATGGGAAATTGTTTCAGGAGTGCCAATAATCAAGGAAAAAGGATGATGACATTATGTATTAAAATTTCTGCATCACAGGTGACAGCAAGTGGGGTCTTCTCCTGACATGTAACTAACTGGTAGTTCCATAAAACATCTGTGGCTGGGCTCGGTGGCTCAGCCTGTAATCCCAGCACTTTGGGAGGCCAAAGCGAGTAGATTGCCTGAGCCCACATCTGTGACCAGCCTGGGCAACTTGGCGAGACCTCATCTCTACAGTAAAATAAGATAAATGAGCTGGGTATGGTAGTGTGTGCCTGTAGTTCCAGCTACTTGGAAAGCTGAGGTGGACGTATCGTTGGAGCCCAGCAGGTCAACACTGGGGTGGCCATGAGTGTGTCACTGCACTCCAGTCTGGGCGACAGAGTGAGATGCCAACTCAAAAAGCAAAATAAAAAAACATATCTGCTTTGGTATTTATTTATTTTTTTTTAAACAAGGTCTTATTCTGTCACCCAGGCTGGAGTGCAGTGACACAATCATGGGTCACTGAAGCTTCGAACTGCTGGGCTCAAGTGTTCCTCCTGCCTCAGCCTCTTGAGCAGCTGGGAGTACATGTGTGCGCCACCACACCCAGCTAATTTTCTATTTATAGAGTCGTGGTCTTGCTTTGTGGCAGGCTGGATTTGAACTCTTAGGTTCAAGCAATTATCTCATCTCAGCCTCTCAGTGTTGGGATTACAGGCATGAGCCACTGTACCTGGCTGGCAGTATTTATTCATTGAAATTACTTTTGAATTTCAGATACAAAAGTAGCAAGTATGCCCTTTAGGACTTTTTTGTTTAAATTAAGAACACCATCCCACATGGCTGTTTGAGATGCCGCCACTTTCTTTAGCAGAAAGGTCACTAAAGGCATCTCAGCTCCCTCTCTTTAGACATAAGGTACTTCCTAAACTTTTATAAATGACAGTTTCCCTTTTAGAAGACTATCTTTCATCAGAAGGAAATATTAAAAAAACACTAACAGTGGTTATTGATAACCAGTATGATTATGGGTGATTTTAAATATTTTTTATTTATATTTTCCAAATAATCAATATTAAGTACATATATGGTAACCATCAGTGAAAAAAAAACTTTTTATAGATGTAGGAAAGACTGTTTTTCATTTCAGTCCTTTCCCTGCTATTTTAAACTACAGAAGGGAAAGGAAACAAATTACCCTAATAGTCTTTCAGTGTTTGATTTATGTTATCCAAATCAAGTCAATTTCCTTAGCAATGGATGATTCCTCTGCCTTCTTAAAACTTAACGCAAATACCTTAAAGACCAAGGTTAGAAGCATCATACCTGTTAGAAAATCCAGGGTTGCAACTTTTGAAATCTGGTGATGAGAAGTGGGTTGTCTTCAATTTTTTATGTGCTGGACTAAATAATTTAGACTCAGAGCAGATTGTAGGTGATATGTTTACTTTGCTAGGTAGTTGAGTTATATAGTTTGTTTTCTCCTTGGAGGGGTGAAGTGCATCGCTAAAACAAACGTTAGTAGAAGGAGAGTTTTGAAATGCCTCATCTAGTATCTGGTTTGGTTTTTTTTTTCCTTCCAAAATACTGAATTTATTGCTAAAATCAGTCAAGACAAGCGTTGTAGTTCCAAATGCAGTTTTCCTGTTGAACTTCACTTCTGTATGTGGTTTTCCAAAGCTATTACAAGGGTACTTCACTAAGTTGTTAAAAGCAATAGAATTCTCTTCATTCTTGAGCACTGCATCTGGCAGGAGAGATAAGTAATTCTGTAATATTTCTATAAATATACCATTTGGAACATCTTTTTATTTGATTAAAAATTTTAGTTTACTTCATTGTGGTGAACTAATATATAACAATACAAAGTTAGCTTGGACAAGCCAGAATTAATCATCATCTTGTTAGGAAATGAAATATTATTTAAAATACAAAATTTCAACAACTTATAGGGATCCAGAGATGGGTTTAACAAAGATTTATCTTTGCTTTGTATTATGTCCAAGCATTTAAAGGTCATTTAGCTATCAGTTTTGCTAATATTAGGCTAAGTATTAAAGCAGTGGTAATTAAGAGATGATACCCCATAAACCTTGAGGTCAGCAGTTAGAGGCCTTTTTCTCGACTACTAGGAATATTTCTGTGAATGACAAGGCAAACTGAAAGGCTTATTTAAAATAAGCCAGGATACGCTACAAAGTCTAAACAACTATTAAATAAAATATTTCAACAAAATATCCTAGGATTTTTGAATCTATACCATAATATATTCTATATTGTTAATAAGAAATAGTTAATGAGACATGCAAAGGCATTTCAAAATCTTGAAATAAACGTGGAAATCTAGATCATCGTTTTCCACAAGTTCTGTCTCTGTTGAACGACACTGAAGAAGGGATAGAGATAGGAGGTGTAATCCCTACTGCTCCTAGCAAAGCTGTGCAAGGGGTGATGCCTGCCTTCCTGACCCAGGGAACAAAACACCATATGACAGCTGACACAATGCAGGGGTTCATAAGTCAAGAATGAACTTTTCATCTCTAATTGAAGAAAGAAATAACACTTTGAGAACACAATAGAAGCTGCAGCAATGAGATGGCTCTTAATCACAGGTTTCCTCTGAGGTTTTACATTCTCTAAACGCATGGAATCATGAGCTACAAAGAGTTATTTTGAAGGATTTCAATGAAATCAGTACAATTGTCTGGGTAAAGATTTTAATAACAAGGGGTAGGAAGGATAAAGAAGAGAAAAAATTCAGCATTTTTCTATTCCACCTGCAAAGATATTCTTACAGAAATCCTCCCTTTCAATTTATGAAACACTTGGACTGAATAACAAACTCGAAAGTTGCTGAAATCTGCATAAAACAAAGCTTTATTGAATAATTCATTAGAAACAGTAGAGAACAGATGTGATCATCTCGATTTTTGAGATACAAAGGCACATACTGTTTTAGCACAAGCATGTTTTCCCTCCCTGTTAAAAAAAATTCTCAACAGAATATTAGCATGGTTTACATGCAAAAGTTGGCAATTCCTTTATACCTTTGAGAAAGACAGCATTTTACTTAGTTATGAAATATCAAGATGGAGCAAGATATGTTCCTGACTTGGTATAACTAACCCTCATGAAATGTAACGAACTCAAATCAAAATTCAGTCTTACCAACGGGCCTTGAGGCCAAACAAGCATCACACGCCTTAGAAGAGGGCTTATTGATTAATGTGCAGACCACACAAGTCCACTGCTCTTCAGACTTCTGAGCCACACAGTCTGTATGAGGATTCACCCCTCTAGATGTCCAGCTGACTATAGTATTTCTAGTTGGTAGCTTGCTGTAAATTAATATTTTAAATTAATAATTAACATTGTTATTGCTGCCTTGTTCTTATGCATTCTAGGTATTTCAGAAACTATTAATGAACCATCAATACCTCAATGCTACTTGTTTATTATTGCTTAGAAGTTATAACAGTTATCTTAAACTGATTACTGATTGCTGTTAAAGTCAGAAATGTCAAATAAAAGTTATCTAGTGTCACAGAACTGTGTGATTTTTTAAAAACCAACTAAAATATTAGATACAACACTAGGAAGTATTTCTCACATAATTTTTAAGTGGTACTTTTTCCAAAGTAAAACTAAAATATCTTCATTCAACTATATCAGGAAAAAATAGTTACGCAGAAACTAGAGATTGAAGGTAAACCAAGAAAGTTTTATATTTACTTCATGTGCCTTAAAAACTCTAGACCATTTATTGTTGCCTTTACACAGCTTTGATATAGTCCTACTCTCTAACGCACAGCTACAGCTCTGTGGAGCACATAACAGTAGCCTGGATTCATTCCATGTTTCCAAACGAACTGAAAAAAGCTCTTCCAGATAAAGGCCATATGTCTTACATTTCAGAATGTGAATTCTTTCAATTTCAAAGATAACCTTATTTCTGGAACATTTTGTTTCTTACATATAATTACACCAGTTTTAAAATTCTGGTGTTTCTGAAAAAATAATAAATAGCATAAGAAAATATAAAAATAAGGTACATCTCATTATGATTCTTTTAGCTTTACTTACCTTGATTTTTAATGCCACTCAGTATTTCTTATCCTTAGGAACATCAGACTTTCTACAGTTTGTTTACTTGACCTAATCTCTGTCCTCTACTAACTTACTTTGAAAAGCATTTATTCATAATTAAATAAACACAATTTAAATGAACCTCAGGATTTTCACTGGGCTCTAACTTTTTACTATTTCCCTCCTCTCCTGTTCTATAGAGTCAACTAATCATAAGGAGTGCTTATAGTTACTCTTGGGAGTATTTCTTCCTCACTACTTTTTTTCTTTATCACCCACTAATAAATTTTTGCAGTCTCCACTTGGATGTGTAACAGGAATCTCAAACTTAACATGTAGTAGGCTGAACACTGGTCTCTCGAAGATATCGGGTATATAACCCCAGGAACCTATAAATGTTACTTTATGAAGAAAGAGAGCCTTTGCAGATGTAATTAAAGATCCTGACATAGGATCTATGTCAGGATAACCGTCCTGGATTACCCAGTGGTCCCTTAACCCTATCCCAAGTATCCCTATAAGAGAAAGGCAGAGGGAGATTTGATACATGCAGGAGAGAAGGCTCCGTGACTTACAGAGGCAGAGACTGGAGCCATGTGGACACACATCAAGGAACGCCGCTGACCACAAGCCGGAAAGAGGAAGGAACAGATTCTCCCCTAGAGCCCTCAGAGGGAGCACAGCCCTGCCTGCACTTTAATGTTGGCCCAGTGAAACTGACGTTGAACTTCTGGCGAAAAAAATCCTGTTGTTTTAAGCTACCAAGGTGGTGGTAATTTGTTACAGCAGCCACAGAAAACTAACAAATTAAAATTCGTGACCCTCCAATCTGCAACCCCACTAGTTTGTCTCATGTCAGTAAATGGCATCAGCATCACTCAAATGATCAGGCTCAAACCCAAAAGTCATCCCGGCACTTCTTTCTCTTACATCTCACTTCTAGTCTACCGGCAAATCCTAGAGGGTCTGCAGCAGAGGCCAATCTGCCATGAAGCTAAGGAAGCTTAACCTTCTGCAGCTTGGAGAGTTCTCAAAGCACTGGGGTGGGGAGGGTGGCGAGTGGAAGCAGTGACTCCTGTGGAGGCTAAGGGTACTGCCGGTGGTGGTGGTCCTGGGATTCCCAGCAAGGACGACTGCATGCTACCAGCACCACCTCACATCTCCTGAGTGCCCAGGGACAACGTGCCCTAGCGACCTCGAGAAAAACGATCTGAACAAGTGATCTGACAGTATTCCTTGCTCACAGGCCATCATAACCTGGGTTGCGAGGCCACCCAACTCCTGTACCACACACCCCTAACCCAGGAACAACGTGGCAGAGGTGAGAAACCTGAGCCAGCTGAGGGGGTTCCAAGGGCTGGGTTTCTCAGCGAAAGGTCCTCAGACTAGCAGCATTGGCATCACGTGGGAACTTGTTAGACATGCAGATTCTCAGGTCCCTGTCCAGACTACTGAATCAGGATTTTTCTGGAGCTGGGGCATGGCAATCTGTGTCTTAACAAATCCTTCAGGAAATTCTGATGCACATTAAAGTTGAAGAACCACTGCTCTAATATCTCCCTTACAGACAGAAATAATGCTTAAGCAAAGTATTATAGGGGACGTTAGAGATATTTCACTGTCAACAGTCAATTGTGACAGTAAAAGACAATTTTCTAATCTATCAATAATAAAAAGTGTAATAAAATTGTCAGTGGTCACATGAAAAGGCAATCTAGGAATGTGCGGCCAAACCATGGAAGAACGCGATTACACAGCTGTGTCAGGCAGTAAACTTATAATATCTAATTTTTCTGATGTTTGTTGGTAGTGTTTAGCAATTGCAATTTATTGTAATTTCTCATTCTCAGTATTCACACTAGGACCTAAATTTGTATCCATAATTTTTATTATTTTTCATATACAAGGCCTCTAACTTGTGTAAGTTTCAGGCCTTACTCCTACCTCAACTATCCAAAATATTCTCAATTAACCACTTTGTTTTTCCTACCCACTTTCCCCATGACCATCACTTATGCATGCACTGCTACCGCGTGCCCCCTGACGCTGCTGCTGTACTCTGGTTCGACGATGGTCACTTTTCCATGCAGCAGCCTGGATAGCCCTCATGAAACACAAGCCAGTTTGTGCCACACTTCTGCTCAAAGACTCTTGATGGCTTCCCAGCTCACTCAAAGTCAGTACTCCCCACAGGAGCCAGGGCAATCTTTTAAAATGCCAATCAGTCATTTCAGGCCTGTTCAAAACCATCCCAAGATTCCCCATTATACTCAGAATAAAATGGACACTTCTTTTCTTGGCCAAGCAGGTTCCACACACTCTCCAGTCCCTGCCAAGCAGAGCGGCTCCCTCTGTCCCTCATCTCTTCTGCTCTGGCCAGCCACACATGCCTTCGTTCTCCTTCTTAAACAAATCGGAGGCTTCATGCTTTCTGGGCTACTTTCTTTGAAAACCTTCCCCAGACCTTTGCAAGTCATCAAATCATTCTAACACTCTCCTCCTCGGGGACTTAACGGCCCACCCTATTAAAAATGAACCTTCCGTGTCACTATCCTTCAACTGACTGATGCTCTTGAGAGCACTGGTCACTACCTGTCATGGCCTGACATCTTAGACACATATTGTGGATAGTTTTTCTTGAAAAGATGTCCTCCCACTGTAATACAGTATTCTATAGATATTCCATAAGTATGTTTAATGAATACATTTTGCCCCATCAATTAAAACTGCTCTCTTGAAAATCACCTCAATTTTCAATAAAATGGGCTCCCTCAAGCCCCGTCCTCTCTAATGCAGTGGGATTTAACTCTCTCCAACACTCCCCATTTTTTGTATCTATGGAATTGTTTCTTCTGCCTCTCTTTCACGGGCTCCTTTTCTTCTTCTAATCACTAAAGTTAACGTAACAGCAAGGCTCTCTACTGGACCTCCTTCCCTTCCCCCCATGCATTCTCTCAGTAGCTGCACAAATGACTTAATTCAACTCTTATCCGAGACGACCCCCAGATGGGGAGCAGGGAGGGGCATAAAACACGAATGGAGGATGACAGGGTCGCTGGGTATCTTTGCACTTTTCAGTGGAGACAAGTTATGAACATGGGAAGCAACTGATTTTTCTTCGTTCAAATAAAACCGATTTTTTTTTCAATACCAACATAAATGCTAATAAAACTAAAAGGACGTTACGTAAAATATAGTGGCATTTAAAGAAGGTTTGAATAAAATGAACTTTCAAGCTGCTGCCCAAGTTCTATTTCAATTGAATCAATTGCTATTTCATTCGGCCTACTTTGAATCATTCTCGAAGTACCGACACATCCTGGAAGCCCATCAGAATGGACTTCTGCTGACACCAGAAAGAACTTTACCATGAGGCTTGAGGTAAGCACCCTAAGCAAGAAGCAGCTTAGACCCACCTTTACTCTTTCTATTTGTTCTATCTGTGGAGAGCCAAGACAAGGTCACGCTCGTGGGTTCTAGTCTCCAAAGCCCTAGTGCCTGTAGCTTTTCCATTCATTCTGTGAATATTCATTTTGGCTACATGACTCATAAGTTAGCATTTCAGTTGACAATAATTTGAGTTTCTTTCATTGAGTTAAAAAAAAATCTTTCAAGTTATGTTTTAAACATGGTAACGATGCAGTCAAAATCTCTTCCCAGAATAAGAGAATCCCGCAAAGATTAAACACCACAGGTTTAAGTCTCTCAAGTGCCCTCTAATGGTTCCATCCCCTCAAAAATCTCTGCCAGATTAGGCCTGCCTTAAGAATTGGTTTGCAGACAGCACTAAACTCTCATTGACCAGCCACCAACTATCCACACGTTTCCAAACCAGATGGTTTTTAGAGACCCAAACATGTCTTCTGAAAAGGAGCAAAACATCCTCTCCTCTGTGCCGTTCTCCAGTCGCGCGAGTTCTCCTGTGCACTTTCCCGTATGCTGTTTCTTCTTCCAGGAAATCCTTTTCCCACCTAGTCTGATGAATTCCTATTTCCTTCAACATTAAGCTCAAGTGTCATCTCTTTCAGAAAGATTTTCATGTCCATCCCAGGTAGATTTCAGTGTTTTCTCCCCTAAACTGCCATTGCCATCGGTGTAAACGTTTTCCTTTGTGGCACTTCTGTCAGGTGTTTAACTATCTATTTGCTCACTTACTTCCCACATTAGACCATGAGCACTTTGAGAGGCTGCATTCTACTTCGTTTTTGTATTCCCGGGACCTGGTATATAGATTCCAATAAAGTAAATAAAAAATTTTAAATTTTTTTAATTAAAGAAAAAGACTATCTAGTAAAGCAAAAGAATACCTCAAACAGTTTCCTCTAAAGAAAACAATACTTACATACATAAATTATGCTAGCTAGTATATAATTAAGAACCAACAATAAATGGTACAAGTAGTAAAATTGTTGTGTGAGCAACAAAAACTGAAAAATGTGAGATATTAATGAAGGAGTTAAGTAAACTTTTAGCAATTGGAGAAAGCAATTGGATTTCTATCATTGCTATTCCAGATTTTCAAATTTCTTCAACTTAACTAAAAATGACTTAAAATAAAAAAATTTAGTCGACATTAAAACTGTTCAAATACTCATCAGAAATTAAATGGAATATATTTATTCATAGAAAAATCTAAGAATAGGGCAAATGGAACTGGTTTTTAAACTTTTTTATTATGTAACCATTTACCTGCAGTCTATAGTTGATTTTTCTAAAGCTGAATGCCAATATATAAAACAGAACTAGGTTGGGAGGAAGGAGGGATTACAAGGTTCAGTCATTTTCAGCATAGCCTGGCTACCCCGCTACCCCTAACTCACAGGTGACCCGCCCGTCTCTTTCAGGGAACCCTTGAGACTTTAAAATCTAGTTTCAAAAACTTTTGGAATTGACAACTATCTTGTTTAGATGATAAATAACATTTATGATTTGGAAGAATAAGACTTTTTTAAATCTCAAAAGCTACCAATTTAGAGAAAACAAACACAGAACATTCATCATTTATTAATGATATATATTTAGTAGACAAATATATTTTGAAGGTCTTCTGTCAGATACTATGATAAACGCATTTAGTCAAATAAATGTATACTTCTGCTACAAAAATAGTTCTTGTTCATAAAAAATAAGAAAGCCATAATCCTGCACTATATATAAATACATATAATTATCTGCACATATTTCAGACCTCTATCATAGTAAACCAGGGTGAAAAACTGAGAGGAAGGAGATAGGGAGTGGCTTAAAGTAAAGTTGAGACCAAGAGAAGGAGGGATCTAGAAATGAAACAGAGGTAGGAGGAAAAACAAAGCAGCCCCAGATGCATTTAGGAAGATACAAGGGGGACCTCCACTGGCATCAGCTGGTCCTGTGGCCTAAGCTCTACAGACACATGGCTCCTCCCTCCTCCTAGGCTTCTGTACAGACACGCTGCACCTGCTTATCTTCCTATTCCAAGCATATCATTCAGCTTTTCTTCTTTTTTTAATTTTTAATTTTGAAGATGCGGGGTACAAGTCAGGGTTAGGTATACTCATTTGGGATATATATATATATATTTTTTGCTTTTCCTCCTACTCTGTAGTTATAGCTGTTCCCTGAAGCTCAGACCTTGGTTCATTTCTTTATTCTTTCTCAGTGACCTGAGAAAGCATGAAGGCTTCCACTAACAACCCTGTGCTGACACCCTCAAGCGCTGTCTCCCTCCCTGCCACGTGGCCCCTGAGACCTCTCTTCCAGGATGCTCCATCATCACTTCCCACATCCAACCTCAATGTATCTTCACTATTCTCTCCCAACTTTCCCAAACCCATAATGTGAACACTTCTATTATTTGGTTCGGCAACGTTCTGCATTATTCTACATATCAAATCTGCCACAATTATTGCTGACTTTTTAAAATTTTAATTAAGGTGTCATGTCCAGTGTCTTGACCCCGGGCCTGATAACCATCTCCTGCCCATTACCCTGCACTGGCTTCTTCACACATGTTTTCAGTCTCCTCATTTTCCATCCTAACTATGCCACAATCATTTGGAAGTCCTTGATCCTCCGCTTTAGGCAAGACATTAACCATTTCCAGAACTATGAAGGATCTCAGCTATTGATCCCCTTCTAGCTGTAAAATCCAGTTTCTACTCTTCCACAACTTGGAACCTCCTGGGCTCGGCAGTGTTCTCATCATCCCTCCAACATACCATGCTCATAAATGATTCAAGCTTTGAGGCCATGCTCCTTTTTTCCAATTAAAAAATGTTTGCTTTATCATTTACTTAACCAAAATTCTATTTTTTTTAAAGTAAATTTCAAATGACACTTTCTTTATGAGAGCTTCCCAACTTTCCTGCATATATAAACCTCGAATATCCCGGAACTCTCATAGCATTTAATGTGCTTCACATCTGCACTGGTAATTCTGGCTTATAATCACATATACCATTATGCAGTGACGACTTTATGCTGCTAATCTTTCTCCTGGCCTTCCCCGAAAGAACTATGGCCTTTTACCAGGGTAATGGTGCACTGGGGGAAATAAAACAACCAGATTTGGGGGAGGGGGGAAGTCTCTGAAAAGCTTCTCTCAACTGACACTAATTCCACAAGACCCCTAAAGATCACTGTGGTTCACCAGTCAGGTCAGGTGACCCATGGAGTTTTTAGCCCAAGTTCATCTCACAGCAGTTCCCGCACCTATCCTCTGGTTATTTCCACAGCTCCAGAATACAAAATTAAAAAAGACATACTCGGTGACTGGCTAGATCACCATGTATGTGTTTAATAAGTACTCTGTCACTTAACCAGGATGTAAATTATGTTAAAAGATCTTGCTTGTATTTTATAATATTATTTCTAAATGAAGTGAAGATTTTGAAGAGAGTTGCATTTTTTCAATTATTATTATTAATTTTTTTACTTTTTGATTTGGGGGCTCTCATTCTGTCACCTAGGCTGGAATGCAGTGGCACACCTGTGGCTCACCTCAGCCTTGACCTCTTGGGCTTGGGTGATCCTCCCACCTCAGCCATCGCGAGTAGCTGGAACTTCTAGGCCTGCACCACCACATCTGGCTAATTTTTTAATTTTTTTGTGAAGATGAGGTCTCACCATGTTGCCCAGGATGGTCTCAAAGCCCTGGGCTCAAGTAATCCTCCCACCTCAGCCTCCCAAAGTGCTGGAATTACAGACATGAGATACCATGTCTGGCATTTTCCGATGATTGACACCTCCTGGTACTCACTGTACAGACCAGAGTACAGTTAAAGGCAAGATATTATCACCCAAGCTAGAGATTTTCTACCTGAATTCAGAAGTGGACCACAAATCATCTTTGGCTCCTTCTGTTTCCTTGATGGTATCATTAACTGTTTCTTTCTAAGGATTCAAATACCTTTGAGTTATGTTCTCTTGTGAACAGCCTGATAGCTATTCAATTATACTCTCTGATTATGAGCCTTTTAGTTAGGTAATTGGGGCAAATGTTTCCCTTTAAATTAGATATCTTACCATATGTCAACATGTTGAGGATTTTCTTTTTGACAGTAAGGACAGAAATATGTCATTCTATTATTCTCCCCAAAGCGACACACAGTTATTTTGCAGTGGCACTGTCCACAATTAGGACGCTTGTAAACCTTATAGCGTTTAGAGACAGCAGATCCTACTTTACGGCACTACAAAAAAACAAAACAAAACAGAAATTATTATACTCTTATTTATAAAATACTGTTGCCAAAGAGTCAAAGATGCATTCTTGAAATTTCTGAAAATAATCTGTTAAAAATATACATATGCTTGTACATATGTCCACATAATCTTTCTGTCATCTGAGAAAAAGGTATTGACAAGATTTGGTAGTCAAATAAGACTTGTATGAAATAATTAAGTCATTATTTTATAACTTATTAGTATTCAGAATTGTTCTTTGCATAGCTTTACCCTCTTATCTAAATGAGGCATAAAAGTCCTATATTTTAAAATGTCTTTTACTCTTTTGAGTTTTTTTTAATTAAACATAATTATGTGGTTTTAAGAAAAAGACAAGATTAGCTTTAAATCTGAGTATTTTTAGACCACTGAAGCCGCTTGCTCAGTTTTAATGGCCAAAAAACTTATTTCTAGGAGGCAAAATTTAACAAGAGCATCGTCTTTGCTGACCTGAAGGACAATTTTTCTTTTTTAATCTTAGAGATTTAATTTAAAAAAAGAAAATAAATATTCAAATACCATCCTAGCAGAGAATTTGTTACATTTTGGTATAAGTTCTATTTCAAAAGATATTTTAATATTTTCCATCAGATTTATTTTATTCACAAACATTTAATGCTCCTACAGAGAGAATAATATTCTGGGTTTCCATTAGCAGTGTGAAAATTTAAAAGCCCAGAAATATGGTTTACCATGTATGAACTGAAAATTACACAAACAATTTATACTAATTAAGGAAAGTATTGAAATAATTTAATCTAGGCAGGAAATGGGAAGTTTTCTATAATACCTTTTCTCTAGAAGAAGTAAGCCTATGTACTTAAAAAATAGTCATAGCTACTCAAAGCAGATCTGTAAAGCAAAAAGTTTACTAACATTCTAGGCCAATTAATGAAGAATACTACAATATCTTCTTTTCTGAACGTAGTAAAAGTAAGAATTTTGAATATAGGAAATGGACTATGGAGGAAAAAGCAGACATCTTTGTGATTCTTTGTTTAAAACATAAAATGTGTTTACTGAACTATATATACATATAAAATACAACTTCTAAAATTTACCAGTTAGCAAGTACTTATTCCATTCTCAAAACTCTTTGTGGTAAAGAAATATTATCTCATTTTACAGGAGTAGATGACAAAAACAAAACTGAAAGTTACCTATAGAATCTAAACCACACAGATAGTAAGCGGCCAAGTCTGACTGAACTAAGTTTTCTGTATCCTAAAGTATTACTGTAGAGCTAGACTTTCTATACTCAGTGTATTCAAAACATAAAAGAGTCTGTGAAATGCTTACATTTCTGCTCTCTGACTTAGCATAAAGATAATTTAATATAATTAGAGTTAGACAAGTTTGGACTGACCTATGACCTAGAATTTCACAATGTTAATTATGCCCACAAAATGTCACTCTTCCTTATTGTACTGCTATCCTCTTACCACTAGATGGCTATATACAGCTTTAACATTTTTGGTGCAATCAAAAGGGAAACCAGATATTTTACATAATTGAAAAATTTTGCTCTTACCCTGTAAAAGAGAATGCTGAAATCACGTATCATTTTCACAAGGTGATGGGTCTGTTCATCTGTTAACTGACAAACCTTCAAATGGAAAAACAACTGAGCACAGTTTCACAATTTGCTCATCAATGTAAAAAAAAAAAAAAATACTACTTGCCAATTCTGTTAAAGAGAACTGTAAATAGATTTAAAATACAGTTGACTCATAAACAACATGAGCTTAAACTGCAAGAGTCCGCCTATACACAGATTTTCTTCCACTTCTGCCAGCCCTGAGACAACGAGATCAACTCCTCTTCCTCCTCAGCCTACTCAACATGAAGATGACGATGACAAAGAATTTAAAAATTTTATGATGATTCACTTCCACTTAATACAAAGTAAATATATTTCTCTTCCTTATGATATTTTTTTTTATTTTTTGGGAGAGATTGGGTCTTGATGAGCTGCCCAGGCTGGTTCTGAACTCCTGGTCTCAAGGGACCCTCCCATACTGGGTATCCAAAGCAATGGGATGACGGGTGTGAGCCACTGCTCCTGGCCCTTATGATATTTATAATAACATTTTCTTTTGTCTGGTTTATTGTAAGAATACAGTATATAACACATACAGCACACAAAATTTGTGTTTATCAACTGTATATATTCTTTGCTAAGACTCCTGATCAACAGAGAAGTCTTTTAGTAATTAAGTTTGGGGGAAGTAAAAAGTCACATGCAGATTTTTGACTGCGGAGGGCAGTCAATTGTGTGTGTGATATATATATCTTCTAGAACTCTATTTCTCATATAACTATTTAGTGTCACTAACTGTAATTTTGAATTAATAGTACTACTGATTGAAAAAAATACCATTCCTATTTATAAACTGTACATTCAAGGATTTATTGAATATTTATTCTATATCAGACATCCTCAAAGTGCCAGCATTATCTATCAAACACCTTGAACATCTTGCTGGACTTGAAAAAAAAAATTAAAAGAAAAATATAAAACAGAAAGAAAAAAGAAGGGAAGAAAAAATAGGCACAGGAGCAGATGTCGACCATCAAGCTCACGATCAAGCTTTAAAAATATGCATGAATTTATAGACATGCATTAATATTAAAGTACTTGTTAATACGTGGAAGAACTCAGAAACAAACTTGATTGTAGAATTTTTCTGTGACAATGCCTAGCATAGACTTAGTGTTACCCTTGCAGAATTTTTATTTGGCACGTATGCTCTAAATGGTAATCCCAGAAGAGATTCTGTCCAATGCCTAACTCTTGTTGTATGTGCATGAATATGTATATGTACAGTTGACCCTTGAACAACATGGTTCTTGAACTAAGCAGGCCCACTTACACACAGATTTTTTTCAAACAAACATGGACAGAAGACACAATATTCATGGGATATGAAATCTGTGTATATTGAGAGTTGACTTTTTGAATACATGGATTCCACAGAGTCGACTGTGAGACTTGTGTATGCTCAGATTTTGACACAGGCGGAGGTCCTGGAACCATTCCCCTACATACGCATACCAAGGAATAATTATATTTTTATATATACACACACACACACAGCAAACACAAGAAAATATCAGTGACCATAAAAATGAAAATCTAATCAACACAATCAATTCTAAAAGTATCAGAAATATTCTTTGTTTACCTAAACTTTAAAACTTATGCACTTCTAAAACATTTATTTCTTACCTCTTACCATATCTTATACACTATATATTGAGTCATGCCTTGAAATGTTAAACTGTACTTTTTCAATGATTGTCCACATGTTTTTAGGAGGCTAAGAGCTAAAATTCTGAAATGTCATTAATTTTTAAATCCTGACAGTGTGAGTAAATGATCTTTTACTAGATGGCTGGCTGACTGGATACACAGATAAAAAGTAAATTCTCAGTGCATCACAGATAACAACATACTCCAGCTTCCTTTTATTTTTTTTCAGAAGTATTTTTCATAGAGATCTAAGTGATTTTAAGAAGTTCATTCTTGTTAAAATTCTGTTTCATTATTTCCATCTTGACCTAGCTTGTAACAAGTGTCAAAAAGCAGAATCTAATCTAGAACTTTCATTAGTTGTTTTGTTTTAAAGCTTAATTCCTAGTAATTTGGATTTTTTCAAAATTATCTAGGAAGTATCTACAAAAAGTAAAGAGGTATCTCTGGATTTATGTAAAAAACAATTGAGTTAATGGAGAAAAAAATTAATTTAATTAATAGTACCAGATCTAAATAAAAACTCCAATGTAGAGTTCTTCCCTAGAAACTAAAATACATGTATTCTAACCAAGGTTTAGGCTCTTACCTCCTTGACCCCCTCAGAACCTTGCCTTGTCTTATTAATCACCATTCTCTTTACTACAATTTTAACCTCTCCTTCTCTACCAGGATTTTTGTTATGTTTTGTTTTTTGCAACATATAAATAGGTTCAAGTTTCTCTAGCTGAAGAACAAGAAAAAAACAACAAACCCATTCCTTGTCCTGGTATAGCCCTCTAGCAGTCTAATATTTTCCCTTCACTCATATCTAAGCTGTTTGAACAAGGACACTCAATTCTGTTTCCAGCTCTTCAGTGATTACTTATTCCTTAGTCACTGCTACCTGACTTGTATTCCTATCATTCCACTGAAAAAGCATTTTCTAATGTCACCAATAACTGTAAATGGGAATACAGGAGTATGTGTAGAGAATGTATTTCATATGCCAGACTGAGAAAACGAAAGTGGTGAGTTTAGTTCCTTCACATGCTCCCCACATATCTCTTTAATGCCTAAGACATGCTAGATACTGTGGTCTAGATATGTGAATATCTCAGTGGAGAAAACAGACACCTTGTCCTTTTTAGAGACTGCATTTAGCAGGAGGAGACAGATTTTAAACAACAAATATAATAAGTAAATATTATGTTTGAAAGAGACAAATGGTATGGAGAAAATAAAAAACAAAGCAAGTTAAGGAAGACTAAGAACCTGAAGTGTGGGATAGGAGGAGGGGACACACGTGGCAATTTAAGTAGAGTGATCAGAGCTGGAGCACTGAGAAGTGCCCTGTGCAGAGATGGGAAGGAGGACACCTAAAGTCTGAGGAGAATGCTACAGCAATACAGAGTTAAGAGTTCCACACTGGTCCCTTTGCAGTACTGAAAAATAGAGAGAAGCATTTAAAAATACTTATGACCTACTTTAACAGCCGGGTGAAGACCGCTGTCAAAGAGGGCTTCATTTTTGATGATGTTCCCTACCCCGGGCAACACTCTCTGATCCATTAACACATCACATAGCATCCGGTCTTTCTGCTTTTTAACTTCACTTTCTGCTCTTGGGAAACTAAATTTAGGTGAACATACATCTAATTCTTCCATCATTCTTATTTTCTGTTGACTTTCCTTTGAGCTTCTATAAAAAGGAATACGAAATACATATAAATTTGGTTACAGATTCACAAAGTGTCATTTAAAATGAGCATTGATATAAACAGTTTATGTTAATAAGGGCATAAGAGTTATATAGGCAAAAAAGGAAGCCCCTAACAAACTATATTATTTGAAGGCTATGGTTTCATCAATTATACACTATTTATTTGTTTATTTAGTGATACATGTGACATCCCAAACCAAGTTCTGCAGTTTTACAGCTGAAGTACTTTTATCCTTTTACCTGAATTCTATTGATGAGTCAAAGAAACAAATCAAATCCTTGGTAAGCTGCACTTCCAAAACAGGAGAAACTCCATTTTTACTTTTATAATGAGGTGGATTAATCACGATGGAGCCTTTCATTCCAAAATGAATCCTGAAACAAAATCAAACCCATTTTTGAGTGGCAGAAAGAATATCATATACTGAATTTTTTCCCTTTACTTCATTTTTTAGAATTATATGCAATAAATGTTAGTCAAGACAGGTACTTTTAAAGGGCAAAATATGGTAGCTAATATTATCATATGTTTTTCTCTTACGGTTTTGTATCCTTACTTATAAAGCTAGAAGATGTGACAATCAGTTTTTGAACTCACAACTAAAATAACTTCTCAGAAAAAAATAATAAGGCCTGACAATAAGCCCAAGAAAACATATCCCCCTGCTCCTCTTTTCTTGTCAGATGAAGTATCTTTTATTCACAGAACAGTGTAGCATCTCTCGGCATTTTCTCAGATTCAAAGCCTTGGGATGAGATAAAGCAGTATTTAAATTGCCTATAGTTTGTTTTTATAAATTCTACAAAGCCACTAACATTCAAATTCCTCAATTCTAGTCACAATGAATTGGAAGTGTTTACCAACTGCAAAATAGTATCAATGGTTTAAGACACCCCCCCCACTTTAGACTAAGCAATGAAACGATTTTTTTTGTAAAATCTTATGTATCCAAAAAATAATAAGAGAGAACAAGTCAAAGTGCTATTGTCTTCAATTCTTTTCATTTTATTTTACCTTTATATGTATTGGGATGAGGAGATTTATAAATATTTACGGTTAACTTTAAAGCCACAACGCAGTGATGAAAAATTCATCACCTTTCAGATTCTATAGGATTGATTAGCATGTCCAGTTTCTTTTAAAAAAAATTGTTCTGTGAGACCTCTGATGATGAAGATCAAAACTGATTCGCAAGATGAAATACAATGTTCTGCCTTTCAAATCCTTCTCCTTACAGCTTAATAAATATGGTTCTTTTGGCAGCAAATGTTACTGCTCTGTGCTTCTAATTCCAAAGCACCATGTTATAGTATTGTACAAGGTTAACCAGTCTAACTTTAAAAATGTGGGTTTTAAACTCTGTGTGCCCTACTATCAATCATAAATGCATTTCACATGCCCCATAGTTCCTGACAGAAAAAATGTGTGCCTGTAAGTACTCCATAATTTAGCTTACAGAGGTTCAACCCCAGTGAGAGGTATACCACTGTCATGCCCAGAAGCCATCGTATCTACACTCTTTTCAGCTGCATGGCTCATAAAGTGGGTTCTAAATCACTTTCCATAATGAAACCATATCCACATCAAAAATCTCAAAGGTTAAGACCCAATGGAAATGCGGGAGTAGCCCCAATAAAAACCCTAAATCAAATAAGCACACTTCTGTCTTATAAATCTATTCAATTTAGAGGAAAATGTACAAGAAAATATTTTATTTTATCTATTTTAGTAAATAGCTAAATGTTATAATTAAGCTCCAATAAACCAACAAGTTTTGTGCTTATTGTTAAGTACCTTTTATCTTAGACGCTGAAAAATATATCAGTATCATGAAAATTTGAGAAATAGTGAACACCTATATTGTTATAACAATTGATATACTGATATTTTATAGATCAGGATATAGATCCTTATTACATTCAGGAAAGAAATGTTACAAACATTCCTTCCAAACATTTTATTAAATCCTTATTTCTGTCTCTTAATCCTCCTCAAGTTCCCTCTACCCCCAATCCAAAAAGTCACCTGTGGCCCTCCACCCTGCATGATGTCAGTTTGCCTGCCAACCACAGTGGCTGGATCCAAGAGTGGGCATTAGGCTTGATCAACCTCGATTGTTCTCTTCCTTCTCAGATCCTGTGTCTCTGATATAGTTTGATTCAGGAATGGACACCTGACACAAGCTGGATCCATCAGTTCTCCTGATGAATTTAAGGACTTAGGAGCCAGAGAGATCATTTTCTCATTAGTATTAAGAGATCTAATAGGTAGCTGTCTGTGGGAATGCTTACCAACATAGGCACCAGGGATGCTGCGGAAGGCCTATCTGCAGAGAGGAAGGCTAGCAGATGTCAGTGAGGAGTACAGCCAAGAAATGAAGAGGGCTAGAGGGGGTACCTCATGTCTATAATCCCAGCACTTCGGGAGGCTGAGGCAAAAGGACTGCTTGAACCTAGAAGTTCAATACCAGCCTGGGCAACATAGCAAGATCTCATCTCTACAAAAAGTCACACACAAAAAAAGAAGAAAGAAAGAAGGAAGAAAGAAGAAAGAAAGAAAATCCTAACAGCTTTTAGTCTTTCCTTTTAGTCTCCTTCAAGCCTGCTTGTATTATCCTCAGGTTTCATGAGACACCCCATATTCTTTTTCTTTAAATTTTGTATGCTTGGTACCAAAGGCATCAAAAGATACTTATGATAATCACAAAACTTGCTTGAATTGGGCTTCGGCCACTTGCAGCAAAAGTTCTCATATGAAAATTATGCTCAAACTTATGCTCAATATTAATTTAAAAAACTGAATTAAGAAAATTCCTCTAGTTAGAAATCGCTTTCTAAAACAAATTCATAAATAAGTTCAGATCCTATTTTAAACATCAGTCATATTCTTTGAGGCTATCATTATCATAATAATCTGAACATCCTTAAGCAAGCATAAATAGCATAAAAAAACTGTATTGTCACAGTTTCATGTTAATGATGACTACATGTTGCAAAGAAGGCAATTGCTTATAAAAATTATCAAGTGGTCAGAAGTGTCCTAAGGATAATAAAGTGTTTAAAATAGTAGAGTATCATAATTCTAAAACCTATCCTGGGAATTAAAAAAGAGAGGATGTAAAAAGATATGGTTTTAACCATGCTAAAAAGGAAAAAGGGAGTTAGGCTTCTAACTTAGGATACCAGAATAAAAGTGAGCATAGCTCCTACCCCAATAACGAGAAAAAAAAATCACATTATTTACAAAATCCTACATTTTCTGAAATCTGTCAGAGGCATGAGTTTGCAACGCAACCAGGTAAGCTAAATTTCAAAAAGTAACAAGCCCCTCCTGGAAAGTCAAGTCAAAGTATGTACACAAACGGTTTCATCTACGGCAGAGCAAAGAGAAAGAGAAGGCTACTATACAAACAGATAAGAATAAAACTGCTACAAATTTCAACAAACTTTTAAATGCTAAATGTGGGCTGCTGTGACAGTTTCAAATCCCTGAAGTCCCAGACAAAAGGACAGTATGCACTTATGGGTGTCTACTGTTTAGTTGCACACGACAAAGAAGTGAGTCATGGCAGGAAACCTGAAAGAACAGCCCTTAGTGGTATGGCGCCTGTCTTCATGAAAACCTGTCTACTTCTTGAACACTTCTCTCATATGAATCATAAGTCTTAAAAAGTCTTTTACACTTCTGTAGCTGAGGGAGAGAGAGAAACTATCTGTACCTGACAGGGGAACAGGAAACGTGTCCAAACAATATGTCTTGCATGGAATAACAAGTAAAAGCAGTCTGCAAGGGGGCAGGGACAGGAAACTCTTCTGCCACCAGGTCCAGGTAAAGGCACACTGCCGTTGAAGGTGAAGCAAAAGCTATCTCATCTTAGAGATGAGGCAGAAAATCAGCGTTGGCACAGAATCCTGCAGTGATATGAAGATAAATCTGCTCCCATTGGGAGAGAGGCAAGAAATTCTGACCCTAAAACACCCACAGATGCAAGGCAGAGTCTGGCTAGCATGGAAAGGATAGGGACAGTAATCCTGAGAAACTGTAACCCTGCTCACATGCACAGCGCCTGTCCAAGATAAAGGCTGGTTCGGAAGAAGCAAGAATTCCCACTGTTCCTATCATGAGCCTCTTATTGAGTAACAAGCAACAGTAGTCTACCATAGAGCAGGGGCAAGAATGTGGAGAGACTCTCTAAGACATGAATCTGCAGGGTCTGCTGAAAGCTGAGAGTGAGTCAGGAACACAGAGAAACCATCCATAGCCACACTAGGCCGCATACTATGCAAAAAGTAGAAGCAGCATCTGAAGTTCTGAAATCATTGGTGAATGGAAGCCAACTACAACACAATAAAACCCAAACCAAGGTCAACTACTTACTAGACTCAATCACATTAATGACCTGACAGAATAGGCATTATCATTTCTATGCCCAAATATTTTGCTCAGGTTCTTCTGCATATGATGTCTGGGATTTAGCTTTTGTTCTTCCATATATCATGTCTAGAGCTCAAAAAAAATTTAATAGGACACACACACACACCACAGATTCCAAAACCCAATATCAAGAGATAAAGCAGTCAGCAGAGCCAGACCCAAAGATGTCTCAAATGTTGAAACTATGAGACAGGTATTTTTTAATTTTTTAGATTAAAACATTAATTATTAATCAATTTTATATTATATATTAGTCATTAATATATTTGTGATTAACCTATAAAAGTCTCTAGTCAAGAGGCACATGAACAAGTGGGATATTTCGCAGAGAATCTTTTTTAAAATGTGACATTAGAGATAAATTTCTTCAATAAGCAGACTGCATATAGCAGAAAAAATAATTAACTTGGACATAAATTAACAGAAATTATTCAAACTTTAAAAAGAGAGAAAATGGGGAAAAGATAAAACAGGGCATGTTCCTTAAATATGCCTAGAGGTTGTTAACTTTGAACTCAATTTCTTTAAAAACATAGATAGCTCCCTATTTACTTTTTATTTTTTAAAGTTTTTCTTATTTTTTTAGTTATTTATTTTTTCTAGAGTGAGTGAGCTTTGTTGTCTTTTAAAGAATCTGTCCATTTATATTAGTTGTTGAATTCGTTTATATAAATTTGCTATATAATATGTAATAGTCCCTTTTAATTCAAATAATGACTTTAGGATTTACAGTAATGGTCTCTTTGTCATTCTTGATACTGTTAATTTGTGTATTCTCTCTTTTTTCTTGATTAGTTAGGTGAGAACTGTATTGTCTACTATGGCTGCCACTACCCACAAGTGGCAACTGAGAACTAGAAATGTAATTAGTTCAAATTAAGGTGTACTGTAAATGTAAAATACATAGGAGATTTTGAAGACTTTGTTAAAAAAAAAAAAGAATGCTATCTCATCAACTGTTTGTATTATTTATATGTTAAAAATATTTTGGATAGGTTATAAAATATATGATTAAAATGATTTCATCTGTCTCTTTTTGTTTTTGTTCATGTGGCTACTAACAAATTTAAAATTATATACGTGTCTTCCATGTTCATATTGGACAGTGCTAAGTTAATCTGTTTTATTTTATCTGTTTTATTACACTTTTCAAAGAACTAATTATTTGTTTCATTCATTTTTTTTTTTCTGTATTTTGCTTTTCAGTTTTCAATCCATTGATTTTGGCATTCATCTTTATTCCTTCTACCTGTCTTGGGTTTAATTAGCTCTTATTTTTCGAGTTTTGAAAGTAGAAGCTTAATCTTAGAAAATGTTATTCATTTCTAATAAACATTTAATGCTACAACATTCCCTGAAGCGCTGCTTGCTTTAGCTGTGTCCTATAAATTTTGACATAGTTTGCATTTTCATTCAAAACATGTTCTAATTTCCTTTGTGATTTACTTGACACATGAGCTTAGAAGTACATTACTTTCTAAATATTTAAAATATTTTAAATTGTTTTTAGATATCTCTTAAGGATTTCTATCTTAATTCTGTTGTCGGAGACCTTTTTTAAATGACATCAATAGTTTTAAAATTTGTTAAGTTTTTCGGGGGTCTAGAATATGATCAATCTTGCTGAATGTTCCAAGTGTACTTGAAAGGCTGTGCTGTTGGGTAGAATGTTCTCTACGTGTCAGATAGGTCAAGATTGTTGATAGTAGTGCTCAGGTCTTCTACCCTTACTGACTTTTGCCCACTTGTTCTATCAGTTACTGAGAGGTGGGTGTTGAATTATCCAGCAATATTTATTGATTTGTCTCTTTTCCTTTTCTAGTTTTGTTTTATATATTTTGAAGTTCTATTAGGATTATTATGTGTTCTTGATGAACTGACACCTCAATCATTGTTTTAAAATGTTTTTAGTTTTGAGTTGGGTTCTCACTCTGTTGCCCAGGCTGAATGCAGTGGCACAATCACAGTTCACCACAGGCTTGACCTCCTCGGCTCCAGTGATCCTTCTGCCTCAGTCTCCTGAGTAGCTTAGACTATAGGTGTGTGCCACCACACCTGGCTAATTTTTCAGGTTTTTTATAGAGTTGTGGTCTTGCTTTGTTGCCCAGGCTGGATTTGAACTCTTAGGCTCAAGCAATTCTCTCATCTCAGTCTCTCAAAGGGTTGGGATTACAGGCATGAGCCACGGTACCTGGCTGGCAGTATTTATTCATTGAAATTACTTTTGAATTTCAGATACAAAAGTAGCAAGTATGCCCTTTAGGACTTTTTTGTTTAAATTAAGAACACCATCCCACATGGCTGTTTGAGATGCCACCACTTTCTTTAGCAGAAAGATCAGTAAAGGCATCTCAGTTCCCTCTCTTTAGAACATAGGGTACTTCCTAAACTTTTATAAATGACAGTTTCCCTTTTAGAAGACTATCTTTCATCAGAAGGAAATATAAAAAAAAATGCTAACAGTGGTTATTGATAACCAGTATGATTATGGGTGATTTTAAATATTTTTTATTTATATTTTCCAAATAATCAATATTAAGTACGTATATGGTAACCATCAGTGAAAAAAAAAAACTTTTTATAGATGTAGGAAAGACTGTTTTTAATTTCAGTCCTTTCTCTACTATTTTAAACTACAGAAGGGAAAGGAGACAAATTACCCTAATAGTCTTTCAGTGTTTGATTTATGTTACCAACATCAAGTCGATTTCCTTAGCAATGGACGATTCCTCTGCCTTCTTAAAACTTAACGCAAATACCTTAAAGACCAAGGTTAGAAGCATCATACCTGTTAGAAAATCCAGGGTTGCAACTTTTGAAATCTAAATCCAAATACTAAAAATATATTATATATATATGTGTGTATGTGTGTGTATATATATACTTTTTTTGAACCTGTAGTTTACTTTAAGGCCAGTTTTCTTAACCTGCAAGGGACCAAGACCCAACTCAAAAAGGCTCAGGCATTAAGGGATATTTAGTAGCTCACAGAATCTTAAGACAAGCTGAACATTCAAACTGCAGGAAAGTGGGAGCACAGTTGCACCTCAGGAACAGATGGAATAAGGAACTAACAGGCGTCTGGAATCTGTCTCTGCTTTATTTTCTATCACCTCACACTGTCATGACAAGCCAAGTAACAGGACCATCCACAAGTTCTAAGGCCTCACACCACCAGCTTGCCAACATTACAGGGGGCCTCTTTCCAGAGAAGGGAGGCCCATGGAAGAGCCCAGACTTACCCAATCAACTGTGCGTGAGAAATGAGGGTATGTAAGATGATGCTCAATCCATCTTGACCTGTGTGCTCACTGTGGCCAGATGACCAGTTTCCAGAAAAAATGCAGTCCCCAAGAGACAAGTGAGCATGTTGAGCAGACAGTAATCTTTATCACTTCAATTTCTCCTAACATGTATGTGACAGAGTACCAAAACTATGTCTAAGCTGTATCATCCTTTTATAAGTAGCATATAATGAATTTCATAAAGACGTTTTAGCAAATTAAAAAGAATAATTATATTATCTCTTGCATATCTGATTGGAGGTTCCTACCTCTTAAACACCAATAAATTACATAACTGATGATGTGCAAAGCTTTTCTAAAATGGCAAAGTCTCCAAAATATTTCAGATATGGTTTCTGGTCTCTGAGCAGAATATATGATAACTGCAAACAGTCAGAGTCCTATAAAGCACAAAGTGGAAATAGTAAAGGGTCTTGGATAGAGATCCATCTATCTATCTGTCTATCTATCTATGTTTTAAACGCTAGTCCAAACGTAATAGCTGTGTCCCTTTTGATTAAAATGACCACATGCGTGGGTGCGTCTTGGTGAAAAGATATACAGATAATAGCACACACTGTACAAATGGTGTATGTATCCAAAGTTCATAAAGATTCTATTTGATAATGGGCTTGAGAATGTATTATTTTACACTTTTTTTCATTATTTTTTCAGTTTGCTCTAATTGAGTATTTTTTATAATGAAAATTTTAAAATGATTTTGTCTTGTTTTAGATGAAGAGTTGCTGTAAAGTGTTCAGAAGTAGTATAGGTATTAATCATATATGACACCATAACTGTGCTCCTAAAATAATGTACAGCAAATAAATTTTAGTATTCGATGGTAATATCAGGAGCATTTCAGCACTTGGATACATTATTTAGTAGGTAAAGGAAATAACCACTTTCTAATTTGTATCTTTCCAAAGTGTGGGTGTTTACAGGACAGATTTTTATAGAGGGCTAGGCCTGTATCTACTTCCGTTAATAATGAATTCCAGAAGATTCATGGTCTGGCCTGTGAGATGCACCTACATTATGTCTAAAATCTGTGGGCAATTTTGATTGTGAAAAACTGAGTATCAAGAGGAAACTGTAGGCAATCTTTAAGCATCTTTCCTGCTATATGCTCTCCAAACTGCAGAAGAACCTGGTGGGTAGGAAACAGGTCAAAAAGGAAGACTATATTTCTAGCTCATGGTCACAGACCTGTAGCTTCACAAAAAGAGCACTTTTCTTTGACAAAGCCATTCATTTCCCTAAGAAGCACAGGCTGGGAATGTATTTTTTGAACTTATGTTACATTGTGAAAGGGGATGCAGTTGATTTTAGGTTGCTGAGTTCAGATTCCAATAGCTGATCTGTCACTGACCTTGAATTGTTACGTCCAATAGTTGTGAGGGTTGCAGGAAATTGAGAGAAAGCAAGCCAACGCTTTTTTCCCCCCACCCGTATACTGAAATAGGTATTCTCCAGGGATGGCACCAGTTCACTGAGTATGAAGAAGTGATTGCCCTTGTTTAGAACTTCATGGAACACTTCCTGACAGCCCTGTTTGGAGAAATGAATCCCCCCCTTATCAGCCTAGTAATGAACACTTGATAAAAATCTCCCTCTCATCCTACAGAAATAAATCTGCATCTAACACCAGAAAATCAATAACATATCAATGTTTTCAACTATCGTGCATGGGTCCCATTGTGTACTACTCTGTCCAGAGCTATGAGTTTTCAATCACATCAATCTACCTCAGCAATAATGTAACCTGCAATATATCATTACCGCATGAACCAGTAGGCATATGCTGATGTTATCAATTCCAAACTAGGAAAAACCATGAAGTGACAATGTTGTCCAAGGACAGCAGCTGCTGACAATGAAGAGAGAACACTTCAAAGGAAAAGCAATTACATAAACCCTGAAGTACTCTAAGTATGTAGTAGATGAGATGCAATAAATAACAATCAGTCACATCACCTCTTTGTGACCATTATTCACCTTCAGTGAGAAGCACAGGGTCAGGGAACAGGTCCTTTTTTTCAAGAAGGTGACAACTGTTCAGTATCTCAAAGAAATACTAAAAAAGATTCAAGGAAGCAGTACCAATCTTTACAGTTTGTAAAAGCTCAGGCTAAGCCCAGAAAAGACAGACTGAGATTTGATAGACATATTAACTCATAAACCCTTTTCATTTTCCAGCAAAAATTAAATATGTGATTGTGCATTGCAATAATATAAATTTTGACATTTTTTAAATCATTAAGTCAACCAAGGTAGTAGATTGCTTGTCCTTCTTTGCAAACAGAATAGCCATGAATTTCCATAAGGACTGTAAAATAATGGAGAACCTGTTATTGCTGTGGAAAGCTTTTGAATTCTGTAAGTAGTTTCCAAATTCTGTTCAAGCATTCAGAGAAAGAAGTCAGAAAAATATAAAAATCTAACGATATATTTAAGCCAAACTAGGGCCTGTCACAAATGCACAGTAACTGATGTCACTGAACGCAATAAACATTGGCGAAAACAAGGGGAGACTGGTGGTGTACAGTTTGGGAAATAACAAAACAGTGATGTGTTGCTCTAATATATCTTGGGAAGCTCTGCTAGCCTATCAGTTTTTTTAAGAGAAATAAATTGACTAGCTTCCAAGTAACGATGGCATCACAATTTATTCTTCTGCTTATCTCTTTCCATGATAGAATCACCTCTTATATAAGAGCTTTCTTAAAAAAAATAGAGTATTTCCTATATGATTAAATGTGACACCTGGCAAACTCCAATAAAGCCCTCTATGCATCTTTAAACACAGAGAGATAAGATGTATTGTATAGGTTTATCTTACCGTAAAGCTTTTGGCCCAAAGTACATAAAGAGCTCCTTCCCCAAAGTTTCCACGCCACTGTAAACATATCCATTAAGCAGTCCTGAGAAATTCCAGCTGCAATCTTTATTATTCAGCTCAGCAGCCTAGTAGAAAATACATACACACATGTAAACTCACACACACAAACTCTAAACAAAATTATAATTTAATTCTTAAATGTGTTTATATTACTCCATGCCCAGGTGCATTCCAATGAGAAGAATAATCTCCAGCAAGTCAAGTAATGTAATCAGTTGTTTACATACATTTTGTCAAATTACTATGCAGTCATTTAAAGAGAGGCCAAAAAAATTAAGTAAAAAAAAGTAACTGGCAGACAATCAAAATGCGTTTCTCACAGGACCATCTAGCTCTATGTATGCAAGAAAAAAAACACAGGAATGCAATGTGAATGTTTTAAAACTAAAAACTGGAATACAGATTCTTCAGGAATGTAGACAAGTTCCCCAAAAGAGTAGTTAGATAAAATCAGCTAAAAATAACAGATAAAATATGAAAATATTTTTAACTACATTGATGAACTTTTAAACGAGTAAGAAATAAGAAGCAGTCAAAAACTAAGTAAAAGTGGAAGAGACCATGAGAGGCCGGTCAGCAGAGCCCTGAAGCCAGCTTTTATCCTAAGGGCATTTCCTAATAAACCTAAGGAATGAGAGCTTCAATTTTCATAGTCTTGTGGGGACAAGCAGAATCAGACATCAAGCCTGGGATGCCCTTAGGAGGGGAATCTAATTCAAGACTCACCCTGCTCCAATCACAATGTTAAGAATAAAGAAAAAATAAACTCTTACTCCCTTTCCTTCATCCGCCTTGCAAAATCAATCAGTGTGTTGTTAGTACATGACAGCACAATACTTGTACTAAACACTATAAGAAAAGCAAATTGTAAACATGCATAAACATAAAGCAAACATAGCATAGATTCTTCAATGGGGGAAGAAAAGAAAATGGGATTTGATTTAGACATCAAAACTGTTAAACTCCCCAGGCTCGGAGGCTCAGCCCGTAATCCTAGTGCTTTGGGAGACCAAGGTGAGTCGATTGTCTGAGCCTGCGGGTTCGAGACCCGCCTGGGCAACTTGGCGAGACCTCATCTTCTCTATAATAAATCAAAAAAAAAAAAAAAAAAAATTAGCCAGGCGTGGTAGCGTGCGCCTGTAGTTCCAGCTCCTTGGAAGGCTGAGGCGGAAGGATCGCCAGAGGTCCAGCAGGTTGAGGCTGCGGTGGCCAGGAGCGGCCACTGTACGCCAGTCTGAGTGACAGAGTGAGACTCCAACTCAAAAAAAAAAAAAAAAAAGCTGTTAAACCATTATACATATTGGTGATCTCTGTACCATTAAGTCATTAGTTTTTGTTTTATTTCAATTTAACAGATGGGGTTTCACTCTCTCACTTTGTTGCCCAGTTGCACGATCATAGCTAGCCACAGCATCAACCTCCTTGGCTCAAGTGATCCTCCTGCCTGTCTCCAGAACAGCTAGGACTAAAGGCCCAGGCCACTGCATCTGTCAAATCGTTTTATGGGCGGGGGGGGATGGGGGGATGGGTATCAATTTGTTTCCCAAGTTGGAGTGCAACGGCATGATCATAGCTCATAGCTCATAAACTCATTTGCAGCCTCAACCTCCTGGGCTCGAGCTGTTCCTCCACCTCAGCCTCCTAAGTAGCTGGGATTACAGCCACCATGCCTGGTTAATTTATCGATGTATTTATTTATTTTTGTAGAGACAGGGTCTTGCTATGTTGCCTAGGCTGGTCTCAAACTTCTGGCCTCAAGTGATCCTCCCATCTTGGCCTCCCAAAGTGGTAGGATTACAGATGTGAGCCACACACGCCCAGTCATTTTTTTTATTCTTTAGATATGTTTTATAAACATTATTTAATTTATACTTAAAATTTAACAAAAAAATTTAAAACTCAGAAATGTATAACTATTGTATAGGATAAACTAGACTATATATAATCATATCTACACATTAATTCTTAATCTAAGGTAATATACATATTTATGCCAAACTTATTTTTCCTTTTTCTCAAATGAGTCTAAGGATCCTCAGAAGACACTAGATGAAATCTTGGAGGATAGGGGGAAATGTCAGGAAGTAATTATAGAGTAGCTTTAAATATAGAGCCTAGAAGCAAGTCACTTTTTTTCAACTTAAGGTGGAGTGATATTGCTAAGTGATTCTCAAACTTCTGATTTACAGACATCAGTGATTGTAAATGCACGTCCACTCTATTCTTTATTTTACTAAATTGGTCCTTGTTAAGATACAACTATAATACTTAGCTCAAAGAGAAAATGAGACAGTGAAAAAAGAAAAGTATTTAGGCCAGACACTATTCTTCCACTAAACCCTTTCAAATTTGAAGCAGTTACAGTCAATGCCAGAATTTTCCAACTGCCTAAAGTTCAGGGAACAGGTTTTAAATCCCTTCTTTGTATTTGTACGGGGTGGGGGGGTGCTTGATAAATCATAGGTTTAAAATGACCAATAAATAATTGCACAGGAGTAATTAAAAATGACAGAAGTGACTTCCAGTGCTTCACAAATCACTAAGAGAACCTGTGGGAGTGTCTAACATCTGGAACTACAGGTGCATATCCCACCAAATCCTCAGAACTTCCATCTTTAATTTACTTCTTTTTCTCTTTCCTGGATAAACTCTAGTACCTATCAAAGATTATCAAGCACGGGCAAGACAGAATTGAGTACTCAGAGAGAGAAAAACAGACTTTTACATCGGTCTTGTTTTTATAAGTGAATCTGTTAGAGCTCTGAACTGAGAAGCACTAAGAGTCGTGATGCTTTTCTGCCTACCGAGGGACTTTAAGTCACTTATATATACTTCAGGCCAAGTTTAGATTACAATGGTGGGTTTTAAGGTAGGTTTCTATGACAACCAATCAGTGTGTAACAAGTTCTTGTTAACTAGCCAGGACACTTTTAAGATGATAATATACAGAGCAGAGAGAGATCTCTGCCTCATTCATATACAGCAGGTTTCACGTTTTCAGATTTAAGTTCTGTGGCTCACACTTGTAAACCTTCATTTATAAATTCATGGTCAGAACCTTGTTTCCCCACCACTTGACTGTCAACAATCTCTTATCCTCCCCCAATATTCTTTACTAGCAACCAGTATTAACCATTCCCACTGAACCCTCTGAAGTCTTCTTCCAGCTTTCATTAGGGCTGTCAGCAGAAGCTGGTTGATGACTTTTGCTCCATTGCATATATAAGGCCATGTTTACACACACACACACACACACACACACACACACACACACACACAATAATAGTTTTCCCTAATTCTTGGTTAGGAGAGAATTTGCTACAGCTGTCATCCATGTGCTTTAATCTCCTTTAACCCTTTATGTTTTACAAGTTAAATCCAAAACTCACTATATATCTAATATCTGATTGGCCAATTAAAAAATTCTGTCAGATGTCACATCACTGTTTCTCACTGTACCTTCTTGCCCTTCTCCCCAAGATGGGAAACCATTTTATTAGTTTGCTCTCACTACTTGTCTGCTCTCTACCTAGATCCTGTCTTTCCTCTACCTAATTTTGACTTTACCATGCTTTATAATGGCTCCTGGAAAAGAGACAGATGAAGTAACCTTGAAATAGGCAGTGCTGTCACAATGCCTGATAAAATAGTAAATGAGTCCCAGTTGTCTCATGTGATGTCTGCTCATATCACTAAATTAACAGCTTTGATGAGAAATTACACCATTTACTTAAAAACTCTAAAAGCCAACAGCTAACAGCTATAACAGTTCATGTTATTCACTTGGCTGGGTCTACAACACTCACATCCTCTGACAACGTAGTATGTACATCTGGATAGACACTCCTCCCCATTAAAAATGAACCATTCATGGCTGTTTAATTGGATTCTCTTATTTTAGAAAAGTTTATTGACTCTTCACTATTTGTCAGGATTTGCTCTAAATGCTACAGATGTTATCAATAAGTAAAACAACTAAAATAAACCTGCCCTCATGAAGTTTATATTCTAGTAAGGGAAAAGAGTAGGCAATAAACACAATAACAGAGTATGTTACAATGTTTTGAAAAGAAATCAAGATGAGAAAGAGATAGCAAGACTGGATGTAGTAGGCTGCAATTTTAGATGTCAAGAGGATGTAGCAGGTTGCAATTTTAAAGAGGCAGTCATAATCACATTGGGGAACTGACATTTGAACAAGTAAATGAGCTGAGTGGACTACAATCTGGGTAAAGGAATGACAGTGCAAGAACCTGTTTTGCCACAGCAAAGAGAACAAGAGGAATAGTAGACAGATGAGGTTTGACATATAATAGGAATTAGACGGTCTGGCCCACAAGATTCAATCTAAGAAATGCTTTTTTTTTTTTCTCTGACTGTGATGAAATAGAAAAAAACCATTATCTACATTATTATTTTAAGTGCTATCTCTGGCTGCTGGATAGAATTTTGGCTGAAAGGGTTGAGGGTAAAAGTCAAGAAAGTTGGCAGTTGAGAGAAACTGCTGGGGGCGGGGAGACACAGCTCATCAACAAGAGTACCTGCATAATGAACATTTGTATACTTAACCTAAATTGTACCCCCATCTTTAAAATTAAAAATCATCACAAAAATTCAGACAAGAGATGAAAGAGACTTGGGGCATTATGGTAGCAGACATGGTGAAAGGTGGTCAGAATTTTTCACATATTTTGAAGCTAAAGAGAATGTGCTGGAAGACTGCGGAAGGTGAGGGAAAAGATCCACTGAGATGAGGAAGACTTGATTAGAACACATTGTGAGAGAAAAAGTAAAGAATAAAAGTTGAGATGTCTATCATACATGCAAGTGACTGTCCAGTAAGCAAATGGATACAGGGATCTGGAGTTTAGGAGGGATATCTGAGCTGAAGAAATAAATCTGTTCAATGATCAGCAGAGAAACGATTAACAAAGCTGTGATAATGAATGAGACAAGCAAGGGAGTACGCATAGATAGAGAAAAGGGACCCCACAATTGAAGTCTGGGACACTCCAACATTATAGTGTTGGAAATTAGAGGAGGAACCAGCAAAGAAATGTTATCAATCAGGGAGATTAGGAGAAATCAGCCAAGGAGATTGAGAAGGCGGCTGGCAAAATCAAGCAAGTGTGGTGTCTTAGAAGCAAGTGAAAAATGTGTTTTAAGGAATGTCAAGGGCTGTTAATCAAGTAGGTTGAAGACTGAGGCTTGACCACTGGAAACATAAATGACCATGAATAGCCAAAACAATCCTTAGCAAGAGAAACAAAGCAGGAGGTATCACACTTCCAGACTTCAAACTCTACTATAAGGCTACAATAATCAAAACAGCCTAGTATTGGTATTAAAAACAGGCACAATAGACCAAAGGAACAGGATAGAGATTCCGGAAGCAAAGCCTCAATTCCTCAACCAACTCATCTTTGACAAAGCCTCCAACAACAACTCCTGGGGAGAGGAAAACCTATTCAGTAAATGGTGCTGGGAAAACTGGCTGACCACATGCAGAAGATTGAAACAGGACCCCTACCTATCACCATACACAAAAATTAACTCTAAATGGACCAAAGACCTAAACGTAAAACCTCAAACTGTAAGCATCTTAGAAAACACAGGAGACATCCTTATGGAAATTGGAACTGGGAACAAATTACTACTCAGAACCCTAAGGGCCAATACCTTAAGAAATAAGATAGATAAGTGGCACCTCATCAAATTAATGACCTTCTGCAAAGTAAAAGAAACCATCAAGAGGGCAGGGAGACAGACCACAGAATGGGAAAAATTACTTGCCAACTGTATATCTGACAAAGGCCTAACATCTAGGATCTATAAGGAACTCAAACACACCGAAGGGAAAAAAACAAACAGCCCCTTTAAAAAGTGGGCAAAAGACATGAACAGATACTTCTCAAAAGAGGATTTTGCAATACAGTAATTGATGACAAGAGTTCTGGAGAAGTGACGGGGGCTAAAACCTGGTTGGAGGGAGTTTAAGAGGCAATGGGAAGAGAAGAAATAGAGACAGTAAGGCAGTGTGAATGCACAATGCTGCATGGGATGCAGAAAGGGAGTCATATCTGAGGGGACGTGGAGTCAAGAGTGTTTTTGTTTCAAGATGGGACATGTTTGTATGTTATGGGAAAGATTCGGTGAAGAAGAAAATATCAATCATGCAGGAGAGAGAGAACAGCTAGAGCAATGTCTTTGACAGGCAAGAAGTCAAGGACACATGTAGCGTATTGGTCTTGATAGAAACATGAACCGTTCATTATAGTTTCAGAAAGGAAGGCAGATTATATGGATGCAGATGCTGGTAGGTAGGTTGATGTGATTGCAACAATTCTTTTGTAATTCATTTCATTTTCTTGGTAAAGCAGGAATCAAGGTTATCAACTGAGAAAAATACAGGCACCATGACTTGGGACCCTTTAAAGTTATATGTAGTACCTAACGATGCACTCAATTTTGTCAGATTCTGACATCACATCTCCAGTCTCATCATTCACAGGTTGAGGTCAGTGGCCTCAAAGAAATGTGTCACTGGTTTCATCCTAGTAACTGGGCTCTGCTAAGAGACAGCCATGAAAAAAATTTCACTGAAAACCTCAATTGGCTGGGCTCAGTGGCTCTGCCTATAATCCCAGCACTTTGGGAGGCTGAGGTGAGTGGATTGCCTGAGCCTGAGGGTTTGAGACCAACCTGGGCACTTGGCGAGACATCGTCTTTACAATAAATTAAAAAAAAAAAAAAATTAGCTGGATGTGGTAGCACACACTTGTAGTTCCAGCTACTTGGAAGGTTGAGGTGGAAGGACTGCCGGAGTCCAGCAGGTTGGCACGGGGTGGTCGTGAGCATGCCACTGTACTCCAGCCTGAGCAACGGAGTGAGACTCCAACATAAAAAAAAAAAAGGAAAAAGAAAAAGAAAATCTAACTAGGGAGGACATTAGGTATTCCTAATTAAATCGACCAAATGCTCCTTAGTTAATGGTGTTGATTTTATTGGAAAAAGTACTCCTGCTTTTATTTGCCTATATAATCATGTAGTTACTTAGATAAAAACTTTACTTGACTTTTATTTTATTCTACAGGTTCTGAAAAGTCAGTTAACTTCCTGGGGGATGTTTTCTACTCCATAAAGACAACTGCCCCATTATCAAAACATCCACATTTAATTCTGCAGTACTGTACCACTGGGTTTTTTTTGTTTTTGTAACTGACAAACCAAAGTACTTCAGGTAAAATTCACGTGAAACTTGTACCTCTTAAACTTAAACCAATATACATTTCAAATGAGATCAACTGAAAGATAAAAAGCCTGGCCAAAAAAAATGGGTTCTTAAAGAAAACTTCAACTTCTTGCCCAAATATTAAAATGCGTAGGATTCATAATAATGTCTATTAGAAGAGAATTCAAACCTAATTTGCCTTGATTTCCATCCTAGCTTTCTCTCAAGGAATTTCTAACTATGTGATAGATAAGTCTATAAGGTCCTGCCTCAGGATTATCCAGAACCTACACCATGGGGAATTGGGTTCCATGTACAGCTTGTGAAGAGTAAAGATAAAACATCCCCTATAACTAATGCTGAGTATATGTTTTTTTAAAAAAAGTTTTAATTTCCAGGATGAATCCCTCAAGTCATCAAAGGTTATCTCAGAGCAGACATCTATATCTGCAAATTTACTGTCAACTATCAGAAATTTTAGAAAGATCTAGCCATGGAAAATTTGGCTGGCCATTTAGTGAAAGAAAGCATCAGGACAGTCCTTCAAAACTTTATGGTTACGGGGCCACTTATTAGCAAGACAAAGGGGTGTATGTTCCCTTGTAAATAATTCCATTGTGTATAGGAGAAGTACAAAAATATAAAGGCCAATATAGTAAAAACGCATGAAAGCATTATAGATCTTCACACAGTTGTCAGTGAAAACTGAAGTATATTGTCCTGGCTGATGGAGCCGCAAAGAGAAACTCAAACCAGATACTTAAAGCTGTAACACATGTCTTACTCACCCTATTCGTCATAATTAAAAGATCATATATCAAAAAAGAAAAATTGAAACAGTATAAAATTAAAGGCTATGTAAACGTTGAAGAAAGATGCTTACAACCTAACTAATATGAATATTATAACACAGATATTGGCAGAAGAACAAGCGGAGGAATGGTCACAGGTAGAGAAACATTTATGGAAAAAGATTGACATGAAAATAGCAAATGACTTCCATGCATCAGAAATCCTTCTAGCTGCAGGTGCTGTATAATCTGGGTTTGAATGTGTTTAAAAATTAATTTTTGATACCTGATGAGGTGTTTGGGAATGAAAATAAAGTTAGCCAGATCCCTTCCTTGCTCACAGATTGTAATTCACTGTAAAAGAACTAGTTAATACAGTCTACTTTCAATGGGCAGCACAGTTGGTTCCATGTTTTTGCTATGTGAATAGTGCTGCAATAAACGTGTGGGTCCAGGTATCTTTTCTGTAGAATGATTTGAGTTGCTCTGGGTATATTCCCAGAAGGGGGATTGCTGGGTCATAGGGGAGGTCGATTTTTGGATCTTTTAGAAATTGCCACACTGTTTTTCACAGAGGTTGTACTAGTTTACATTCCCACAAACAATGTAGAAGTGTTCCCTTTTCCCTGCATCCTCTCCAGCATCTGCTGTGTTTTGAGTTGATTATGGCCATCCTCACTGGAGTTAGGTGGTATCTCAGTGTTGAGCAATTTTTCATGTATCTGTTGGCTGCTCGCTTGTCTTCTCACGATGGAATATTATATAGCCATAAAGGACAAAATTATGAACTTCACAGCAACATGGATGGATTTAGACTGTAATACTCAGTGTTCTATCATAGAAACAAAGAACTGAGTACCACATGTTCTCACTCATAAGCAGACTCTGAACAATTATCATAATACTACAAGAAAGGGATTGGCAGTAGTGGGAAACTGCCAGGGGAGGGAGCAGTGGGCACTCTTCATCAATAAGTGTACTTGATCTCAAACCAGGTGACATGGGGACCAAAGTGAGGCCCAAACTTTATCTGTACAATGACCATTTGTATACCTAACCCTGCATTATACCCCACATCTTTAAATAAAAATTAATAAAAATTTTTAAAAATTTTTAAAAAGAAACTTAGAGTTTCCCCATCAGGGCAGTAAAATAATCTTGAAGCTTTCTACCTGCCATTCTTAGCATAGTACTTTCTTTCTTTCTTTTTTTTATAAAGATGTGGGGTACAATTCAGGGTTAGGTATACAAACATTGATCATGCAGGTACCCTTGTTGATGAGGTGTGCCCCTCCCTCCCCTAGCAGTTTCCCTCAACTGCCAATCCCAGCCCCCCTCCCGTGGCAGTGTCCCACTACTGCCAATTCCTTTATTATACTATTATGATAATTGTTCAAGGTCCGCTTATGAGTGAGAACATATGGTACTCTGTTCTTTGTTTCTGTAAACCAGTCATCATATGTACTAAACTATTATTGGTCTGTGACCTGTATTTCTTCCGCCTATAAGCGCTTTGGTGACATTAACTCATGTTTAATTAATATCCTTGAGGGGTTTACAGAGTGCCTGGGATTCAGTGAATATTTGTAGGTTTAAACAAATATCTCTTTCCTCCCTTCCCTCCTATGATTGAGTGTGGCTTCATAGCATAGACTCACTGTCTCCCCACCTACCACCCCAACTAGCTTTACCTTTCCCAAGGTTTCTTGGCAGAAACTTCTACTCTACCATCTGCTTCTTCTCCTTTTAAAATGTATTAACAACCCAGTCTCTTATTTTCTAATTACCGACAACAGAGTGAGATTTAAATATAGAACCAAATTCTCATTACTACCAAAAGCTATCTAAAAGTAAAATACAATATTTACAGAATTTCCCATAAAGTAAAAACAACAATATGGGAAGGTTTAGGCAGGAACTGATGCATGTGCAGCAACTAGTCCTAGAGCACCTGTTTTTTATTTGACATGTTTACTTAGCATTTAAATGGTTGCTTTAAAAAGATCTATTCCTATACAGTAGTTCCCCTTTATCCGTGGTTTCACTCTCTGCCATTTCAGTTACTCATGGTACAGTACAATAAGACATTTTGAGAGCTATATCACATTTACATAACTTTTTGGAGTATAATTGTTCTGTTTTACTATTAGTTATTGCTGTGAATCGCTTACTGTGCCTAATTTATAAATTAAAGTATCATGGATATGTATGTATAGGAAAAAACATAATGTATATGGGATTCGGTATTAGCCATGGTTTCTGGCATTCACTGGGGGGGGGTCTTGGAATGTATCCCCTGTGGATAAGGGGGGGACAAATGTACTTCATTTTGGTTTTGAGGGAAATGACAAGTAAAGATTTTGTATTCAGTTGTCCATCATGTAGGTGCTTCACCCAAGTTAGCTGATTCCCTGTACTTTCTATTTCAAGAATAATCATCTCTGGATAATATATTAACACCTGGAACAAAACAAAATTTTCAACTTATGATTGGCCATCACAAGTACCTGCATATATTGTTCTCTGTTCTTTTAAAACCCCATCTTAAGAGGAAATTCTGATATCAGAAATATTTGTTCCACTTATTTTGAGAGCTATTATGAACAAACTGGACAAGGCATTTGCAATAAACCTGAGATTTACAAGATATTTGCTTTTCCTACCATAGAATCTAGTGTTATCACTTTTTCCTACAAGCTTTTGCTGCCCAGACAAATTCAAAAATTAATTTTCATAAGCCTATTATCTTTGCTATAACTATACTCAAGTGTCCAATGATATACCTGACTTTTTCATGTTGACCGTTATAATCCTGTTATGTATTATTTGACCATTTCAGCCTTGTTTTTTTCTAAAATAGGAAAAAAATCTCCTTTGTTGAAGTTTTAACTATGATTGAGAAGGGTTCACTTTCCCATTTTCAAATGGTTTAATAATATGAAATCTTCAAAACAAGAGATGTTTTCAGAGATAGTGCATGATTTATAGTGCTGATTACCATTTATCCTGCATATCCATGGGTGAACAAGGAAGATAAACTTCTCAGAGCAGAATAAGACTTTTTCATAGATAAATGTTTCAACTGTAGTACAGTTACATAATTTTCCCTACAAAGGAGAAAATGACATATTTACTTTCATATCCTCTCCTTTTTTCACCACAGGCTTTTTTTCCTGACACAACACTTTTCTTAATCAGAAGTCACTTTTCTACCATTCTAAATCATCAAAGAATCTAATCTTAAAGTGTCTTTAAGCATCAAAATACAAGCAGGGACCCCCCCCCCAAAAAAACTGGAATCACTCTTTAGAGGGCAGGCCCCTTGTAGTACAGGCTTCCTCTGCTAGGTAAGTGTTCTAGAAACACATCAGCATCTGTGTACCAGTTAGTGTTGTTGTGAGAGGCTGCATTCAGCCTCAGTTAATTTTTTGGGGGGATTCTTTCAACACGTTTGCCACTTTCATCATGTGTGATTTATGAGTGCATCTACCCACACCACGCTGCATTTGACCAAAAACGATATGATCCCCATGCCCCATTCCCTGTTCACCCAATCTCGCCCTGAGTAAATTTTTTGGTTTCCTTGGATGAAAAAAGTCCTCAAAGGAAATGTTTTGTTGATGTGGAAGAGGTGAAACAAAAAATAGTAAAAGCACTAAAAGACATCAAAACAAACTAATTCAAACCCTGCTTTGAGTAGTGGAAAAAGCATCCCTATGTATGTATTGTATCAAATGGAGAGTACTTTGAAGGCGACTAACGTTTACACATGTAAGAATAAATTTACAACTTTTTAGACACAAATTTCAGTTTTTTTGGAGGATCCCCCCTCGTAGAGGTCCTTAGCTCCATACATCAAAATATATTCTACAATTTGTAAAAGCAAAACCTTTAAGCACTTACCCAGAGACTAAATACTTTGCACCATACTTTATTTGTGGGCAACAAATAATTACAAACCACCCATAAAAATAGAGCATTCCTCAGATAAATGAAGTCTGGTGAGAAAGCTCTGATCCAGGGAAAAGGGAATGGTTACTAGGATGTTTATTTTGCTAAGCACTAAGCTAAGAGTTTTATATGTCTCTTAATTTAATTCTGATCAAATTAACTAGGATGTGAGAGTAAGTATCTCCAGATGAGGAAGTAACTAACAAAGGAATGGGCATTTGAAATCAAGATGATAAGATGTTCTCTTCTCTACAGCATATTGAGTACTTTAATCTTAGATAAAAAGCTACAATAGTCATGGAAGATCACCTCTCTTAGTTTCTTCATTGTGAGAATGCTACCTGCTCTCTCTTATCCCTTGTTTCATGAATCCATATAATGCTGGATGCTGATCGTAATGACCCTGAGTCATTAAGGAAAAATCATTATCAGTATTCCTTTAAGAAGGAGGTATGGAAGTATATAATGTATGTTCTATAAAATATTTTAGAAAACCCCTTTGTATAATTAAAGGAATGAGCTTCATTTAGCTGCAAAATAAATACCTGCAGATTAACTCATTCCTTTAATAATGGCAACAGAAGAAGCTATGTTGTTTTTTTCCCCCCAATTTTGAAAGTGCAGATAGGAGGAAAACTTACTACGAGGTTTCCTGATTTTCACGTAGTAGGAATTTCCACATAACAGTCACAACAAAATATACACATACTTAAAATGAAAGACTTCAAATGGAACTTATTTCCAAATCCTTAATCATTTTGCACATTCAAAACTTTGCTCTTGTCCATCCATTCAGCTTTTATTAAATGCCTACTCTGTTCATGTTCATTGTGAAGCACATATAAAGATGAGTAAGAGTAGCTAGCATATTAAATTCATGTATCAAGTATAAAGAGTGATGGGAATAACCAGAAGACCATGTTTCCAATAAAGTGAGTGCTTATAAATAAACTGTTTCATATCCTGTTTTGTGAAAGAAAATTGAAAACACATGCAGATTACACATGATTTCACAAAAATATTGTATCTAACCCTAACAATTAAAATAGGATTGACTCTTCAAAGCTCATTAACCAGATATGTTCATTTATATTCCAGTATTGTTTCTTACCATGAGCTTCCACAATCTCCAGCAGAGTTTTATGCAATTTGCTTACACAGTTGCATAATTTTATGCTGACAAGACAATGGATCAAAATTCAGTGAAATAATATAGTACATACATGACTAGCAGATGCTGAGTCCTATGGCTAATCTTTCCAAAAATGAGGACCAGTTGTCACAGGGAGACAAGCATTAAAGTGTATTCTCTATAAACTTCACACTGGAAATAAGAGAAATGCTATACGATAAACAGAGTAACAGTTCGTTATGGCAATAGCTATTGAAGTAGGGTTTTTGGAGGTTTTTTTTGGTACAGTGACTATCTCAAACTTAAATCTTTTACTTTAAATATCCAATTAATATTTCTTTAGCTCTCACTTGTAATTTTTGTCATGCTTACTCCACTAAAGAATACAGTATGCAGTTGCTAAATTATTTTTAAATGCTGCCTTGTGAAAACTAATCATTTCAAGCCAGTAGCAGAAACATTTAAATAGCTTTAACTCTCTAGCATAAATGCCTAGGAAACATGGGATGATCTGTTACTGTAATGATCTTGCCAGAGGTTTGTGACAACCTACCATATATTAATAAAATTTACTATGGATGCAACATTGCTTTAAAATGCAAAAGACTCTTCATATTTACAAAAGTTTATTATTATGGTTTTTTAGATCAAAGGCCCAGAAAATTAAGCAAATTACTTAGAAATTTACCAACAGCCCCCCAAAGAGCTTATTCATTCCATTTTGATCTTAAAGTTCAGTGTCCATAGAACCCAATTCCTGATCCTAAGCACAAAGACCTACTCCAATGTGCAACATCTCTTTCTATCAGGGTATCAAACACGACACCTTTAAATGCAAGGTTTTCCATCTGTGGGGTACAGCATATTGGACACTGCTGCCAAGTGATGGTAATAACTGCCCGTTAGTGAAGCATTTATATTATATTATCAGGTTGCACTCTCTTGTATAATCTGAACATGGGAATGGAATGATCAGAGTAGATAAGAGAACTGACTAAACTGAACAACACTAAAAATGGTAAGCACAGCTAAAAATCCAAGGTGGTACTTCTCTAGTTAATATCTAACCACCACTACACACTGAGCACTATGGTGTTGCCACTGTAATAGCCATTTTCCTGTTAAGTATTTTATTACTGAGAGAAGCTATCGTATGATTAAGAGGATAGGCTTTGGAGTCTGAAAGATCAAATCCTGTTTGAGCAAACCCTTACTAATTATGTGATCTTGGGCAACTGAAACTCAATCTGAGCCTCACACTCCTCATCAGTAGAATCAGGTTAATCCTTTATCACAGGGTTATTCTTTTTCATGACGGAATGAAATGTATAAGCACTTCCTGCCACCAAAGAGAACCACAACAAACTTGAAATGTGTTGGCTCTTTTGCCTAAAAACCAATGAGATAATACTTAGCTAAAACATTAGATTGGATTCTTACAGAAGAAACCTTATTTATCTTTGTGTCCCCAGGAGCTAGCATAAAACCTATCACAAAATACATTATTGTTGAATGATGTAAATTTATGAGATCCATAAGTATACTATATCTTATCCATGGCTAAGCCCAATCTGCTTTACTTCTTTTTTTTCTTTTTCTTTTTTTTTTTTTTTGAGTGGGAGTCTCACTCTGTCGCTGGGCTCCGGCGACCCTTCCGCCTCAGCCTTCCGAGTAGCCGGAATTACAGGCACGCGCTACCACGCCCGGCTGATTTTCTGATTTATCGCAGAGATGAGGTCTCGCTGCCCAGGCGGGTCTCGAACCCGCGGGTGCTTTACTTCTAAACAGTGATTCTCTTCCCTCACCTTCATCTACACCAGCACTTGAAGCACTCTCCTGAGGGAACAGTGTCTATCTACTCTAGCTTTCCTTCAGTCTGATCTTTTGCCTTTTCAAAGCAGAGAAATCTCTGCAAAGTGTAAATGAGTCTTACCACATTTCAGACTCTAGGACAAATACAAAGCCCCTAATCTGGACACAAGTTTATCCAGGATCCACCTCTATCCCCCAATCCAGTCTTACTTCAAACTATCTTCCTTCTACTTCATTCTCCCTTTTCCAGCCACATGGGTTTTCTTTCACCTTTTCCATGCAGGCAGCTCTCCTCCTAAGCTACAGTTTTACCTGAAGTGTTCTCCCTGCCAGCTTTCAGCCCCTGTGCTGCAATCTCCAACACACCCTTCACACCTCAGCTTTTGTTGCTTCTGCAAGGAAGACCTCCCTGACCGTCCTACGTAAAGAACGATGCACCTTTCCTTCAGAGAATGTATGTTTGTCTTTCCTTATACTATTATTTAATGAATGTCTGTGTATCTTTCCAAAAGTGGTTGTTTTTGCTCCCCAGGGGCCTTAAGTATTCCAAATGTTGTTGAATGATTTTCATAAACATTAATATTCTTAAGAAACCATCTAAAATCCATCTTTGTGGTACCCTGAAACAATTTTGAGAAGTGCTATCATTTTTAAAAAAATAGGTGCGGAATACTTACTGGCATTTCAAGTGAAACTAAATAACATAAGAGGGCAACTGGAAGGAGATGCAAAACTTATTTTTTTTCCAAGTTTGAAAATTTTCTTAAGACTCAGAACCTCCTTTCAAGTTGTAAGCATATGCTAACTTCATAGCAGGCAACTTTTTCTTCCAAGACCAAAGGCTGTGAGGAAGCTTTGCAGGAGAAACTGAAATACAACCCAATATTGCATGTATCCATGAAATACAATCATCCACACATCTAAAGGGCTTTTAAAGCAGGGTGCCTTAATCAGAATATTTTTAGAGCAAGTTCTTATCAAATGAATACCACACCATCTGCAGTGAGTGCCTGAATGGCAAGAAGTCGTGCTCCAATTTACTTTAAAAAGAAATAAATTCACTTAGGGGAAACAGAACAACCGCGTTTGCTGCCCCTTAATTAGATATATTAAGTTGAGTAGGAAGGTAATGCTAAAGTTTCTATGGGCACTTTCAGAAGCATATATTAATGATATATTTAGCAGTTGCAGAATATTAGGCAAGCAAGCAGCGAGGATTTTATGCTAAAAGTTTTAAAATGGGAAGAAAAAAATACCAGAGGTGGCAGGGATGCTGAACATATCAACAGTGGGAAATGGAGCTGCAGAGGTAAGAAACCGTCTGAGGTATGAAGAAGTTAAGCAAGAGACATGGAATAAAGCTCCTTCACTGGGCTCTCTCCCGGGCATCTCGCCCAGGCGGTGTCCGCCCGGCGCTCCAGCCCTCCTCTCCCACGCAGGCGCGCTAGGAGACGCTGGGAAACGCGGAGCTCCAGGAAATCTGGGCCAGAGCAAAGAGATGACACTTGGGACCACGGAGACCTGATGGAGTCTATTCCATGGCCCACTGCTGGCCCCCGGCCGGGCACAGGAGGAGCTCACCTGGGAAGAGGCAGCAGCCCCGCGGGCTGCGTGTGGCAGGGCGCTGCCCCGCACGCCGGTCACTGCCTGGCCCGGGAGCACCCGTGCCCGAATTTTCTCTCCATTCAGAGTACAACCTGGTCCTTCCACCATCGCCTCTGCCTGTACTGCGGTCCACTAGCTGCAGGGCCCGAGAGCGACACGGCGGCGCAACTTGACTTCCGCGCGGTTACTGACTCCGCGGAGAGGAAGTTCAAATCTCGCGCGCGTCCAGCCTTGCCCGGGCGCGTCGGGCCCCGCCCCGGCCCCGCCCCGGCCCCGCCCCGGCCCCGCCCCGGCTGCACCCCGGCCCCGCCCCGGCCCCGCCCCGTTGCAGTTGGGAGCCACGCCCCTCTCACGCCTGTGCTGTGGTTCGCCCCCCCCTCACCCCGGGTCCGGTGGAACTAGGCTAAGCTGTAAGAGCAGAATAATTTGGGACTTGAGACGCTCCAGATTTTTCTTTGGATTAAAGTTTTGCCCTTGTCTTTGAGCTACTCAAAACACACACATTTGATGACCTTCTCCTCTTAATGTGACCTAAGATCCGAGATTATCACAGTGGTCTGGCTGGTCTGGTTTTGGTATGCTGTATTGGCACGTGGGTGGGAACAGAGGGACAAAGAGAAGGGTTTGTAGAACAAATGGCTTTAGTTTATTTTTAATCCTTAAGTTTAGCATGTTTTAGGGAAAGTGACTTCACAAGCCAAGTATATGTTAGTTTTTATATTTAAAAAGTCTTCTTTTTAATTTATTTTTTTTCTCATTTATTTAACTCTTCCTTTTTTAGATGGTTAGATAAATCCTACCCAAATCCATGCATCTATTCTGTTATGGGATGCCCCAAGAAGGATGCTGTTTGAAATTGCTTTGTTAAAGGTAGGACTCTATGTAAGTTTGAAGGTAATGCATAGCTTTTCAAATTAACCCACAAACCTAAGCAAAGATACATACACACGTACATATAAATATATAAAACTAACGACTCCACACAGTTTTGTACATAATGAAGAATCTATTCATTGAACTTGGAATGATAGCACATTAAAACAATATCAATTTATAAATAAGTTCATAAGCATATCGTTGTGCTGCAGTTAAATCAGAAAAACGTATACAGATGGTGCCCGAGTTATGTTGGCTCAATTTAAGATTTTTCAAATTTGCAATGGGGCGAAAATGATATCGTACTTTAGGCACCCATAAAACCATCCTATTTTCCAGTTTCGGTGCTGTGTTCGATATTGCATGGGCTATTCAACAATTTTTGATAAAATAGGCTTTGTGTTCAATGATTTTGCAGGATTGTAGGGTAGGTGTATTCAAGGCACTTTTATGATATTTTCAACTTATGATGGATTTATAACCTTATATTAAGTCAAGAGGTATCTGTATACTTGAATTTGAATATACTAAAGACTTGAATTTGAAAATGTGAAAAATATTACATATTTCTTGTGGGAAGAGATTAGCGATCAAAAATTGGCTGAATCAGGTTCAGGACTATTTGTACTTTACTCCATTGTTCAATTTATAGTTACTTTTCTAGGTAATATTATTAAATAATCAAGAAAGAATCCTATTCCCTCTAATTCAAATTCAGTCATAAACTCTGTTCTTTGGTGGAGAAAAATTCGATATGCCTTCTTCACTTTTACCTTTGTATTAGTTATTCATTGCTAGCTCACAAATCATCCCATATGTTATTTCAAAGTTTCTTTGGGCAGGAATTTGGCAATGGTCTATCTAGCTGTGTGATTTGGGTGCAGCATTTCTCAAGAGTTTACAGCCAAAATATTGACTAGCACTAAAGTCACCAAAAGTAACTAATTGTCTCTAGGAGTGACCTGCTTCTGAGATGAATAACTTGTATGACTGATGGCATTGAGGCCTCAGTTTCTCATCTTTGGGTCTCTCCATAGGGCTGCTTGGCTATCCTCATGACATGGCAGCTGACATCCCCTAGACTGTGTGATCCAGGCGAGATGACAAGGAGAAAGCTGCAATGTTCTTTATTACTTAGTCGCCCTTTATTGCCTAGTCTATTACAATAATTTATTTCTTATTTCATTCATTAGAAGCTAGTCATTAAGTGCAATTCATACACAAGGAAAGGGGAACTAAACTTTACTTTTTGAAAAGAGGGCTATCAAAGAGTTTGAGAACATAGTCTAAAACTATCAAAATCTTCATCTGATTCATGTAGTTTCTGTTTCAGGCGTTATGTACTGGTACACATTTGAAGCAAATATGACCTTTAATTAGTAAGAGACATTAAGAGATATCACTGGTATGACTGAAATCCCAAGTCAAATTTTTATTTTATTTTATTTTATTTGTAGAGATGTGGGTCTCACTATGCTGCCCAGTCTGATTTTGAACTCCTAGCTTCAAGTTATTCTCCTGCCTCAACCTCCCAAATTGCTGGGATTACAGGCATGAGCCATCATGCCCAGCCCAGAATTTGTTCATGTATGATGAGTCTCTGAGTCTTTTAGTTTATCTCTGTGTTCTCACTTCTTTCATCCAATCAGGAGCAAATTCACATACATTGCAGCGTCCATACCGTCCCTCCCCACTGCAAGAAAACCTGCCCTGGTGAAGACTCCTAGACTATGTCAATTACCTGCTAACTGACATCACCCCTATGCTATCTCCTTCCTTCACAGCTACCAGAGTAAACTTCACAATTTCTTCTTAAGAACAATTTTCTAATTGATAACTTTATACAAGCCATTCATTTTCTCCAAAACTCACTTTCTTCACGTGTACAATAAAGAATACCTTTCCTACATACCTTCATATGATTGATCGCACTAACTCCCAAATAAGTGTGAGCATTCACAGGTGTGAAAGCACTTTGAAAACTATGTAACACTCTACAAATTCAATAAATTAAGATAAATTATACTTGCCATTCCCAGAATATACTCTGCACCTTTTGTGTCTGGGCTCATGCTGTTATTCTCATGTTTTTAAATCCTCCTCTTCATCCCAGTTTACTAAATTTCTGCAATTTTAAGGCCCAGTTGTATGCATATCCTTTAAAAAACCTTCCAGGTACAACCAGAAGCAGTCTCGTATCTTCTGAGGTTTAGTCTTCCAGAGAACTTACCAAACCTATCTTGTGTTAGAGTTATTTGTGTACATACTGGTCTCCTACTAGAAAAGACCTTCATTCCTGAAAGACAGAAAAGACTGTGTCTTACTCATCTTTATACTTCCCATAGTACCCAGAATGCTCTTTTGCACATAACAGACATTCAATAAATAGTTGTTGAATTTAATTATAATTATTAAGGTTGAAAAATTGGAAATTTCTGTCCCCAAATACTTTTTCTGAATGTATAAATAGATATAGATACCTTTAGTGTCTTTCTTTTGTTTACAATTTCTTTTTGAGGTCCTGCTCTGTCCCCCCAATCTAGAATGCAGTGGCAGGAGCATAGCTCACTGCAGCCTCGAACTCCTGGACTCAAGGGATTCTCTTGCTTCAGCCTCCCAGAGTGCTGGTATTACAGGTGTAAGCTATCATGCCCAGCCAGTGTCTCTCCTTTGAATTGGGTTTTGATATTTTCAGAAACCCCCTCTAAAATAAGTGTTATCAACAATCAGTACTTCACTGTTACCCTGTGGTACAATTTTTTCATTAGATCAACAAGCCAGTGGCATGCATAGATTGCTGAAGACATAAGACCAACCATATGTGCAGTCATTTGTGTACATTACAGTTGGGATCCATTCTGAGAAATGTGTTGATAGGCAATTTTGTTGTCATGCAAATATCATAGAATGTAGACAAATCTAGGTGGTATAGCCTACTATACACCCAGGCTATTTGATATAGTATATTGCTCCTAGGCTACAACCTGTACAGCATGTTATTGTACTGAATACTGTAGGCAATTGCAACACAATGGTATTTGTGTATCTAAACATAGAAAAAATACGGTAAAACTATGGCATAAAAGATTTTTTTAAATGGCACACTTGTCTAGGCCACTTACCATGAATGGAGCTTGCAGGACTGGAAGTTACTCTGGGTGAGTCAGTGTGTGCATAGTGAGTGAGTGTGAAGGCTTCGGACATTCCTGTACACTCCTGTAAGCTTTACAAACACTGCACACTCAAGCCACATGAAATTTATCAAGAAATTTCTTTTCTCAGTAATAAATTAAACTTAGCGTACTGTAATTTTTACTTTATAAACCTTTAACATTTATTTTTAGCTTTTTGACTCTCATGTAATAGCACTCAGCTTAAAACACAAACACAATGCACAGCAGTACAAAAATATTCTATTTATTTGTATCCTTATTCTATAAGCTTTCTTCTACATTAAAACATTTTTATTTCTTTTTTAACTTTTTAAACATTTTTGTTAAAAATGAGGACATAACACACACACATTAGCCTAGACCCACACCGGGTCAGGATCATCAGTATCTCTGTCTCCCACCTCCACATCTTGTCCCACTGGAAGGTCTTCAGGGACAATAACATGCAGGAGTGGTCATCTCTAACAATGCCTTCTTCTGGAATACCTCCCTAAGAAACCTGCCTGAGGCTGTTTTATAGTTAACGTTTTTTATAAGCGAAAGGAGTATACTCTAAAATAACAATAAAAAGTATATAATAGTAAATACATAAACTATTAACATAGTTTATTATCAAGTATTGTGTACTCTACACAAATGTATGCACTATACTTTTATATGACTGACAGTGCAGCCATTTTGTTTATACCAGCATCACCACAAACTCGTGAGTAATGCATTGCAGTAAGATGTTAAGATGGCTACAGTGACATCACTAGGTGATAGACACATTAAAATCCTATGGGACCACCATAGTATATATATTCTGTCATTGACCTAAATGTTGTTATGCAGTGTATGGCCGTACTTTATATGTATTTATCTTCACAATAACCCTGTATGGTAGTCAGGGTAGATGTCATCATTACTATTTTATGGATAAGGAAACTGAGTTTCAGGCCAGTAGTCATTTTATATGATTCCGTGTAGGGATCACAAAGATATAAAATGAGAATCCACATTTTCTGACTCCTAGACCAGCATTCTTTTCACAAACAAAACAGGTAAAACAGGTAAATGTTGATGAAATAAAGTCTAAAACACTGGAAACAATAGCTTTCTCCAGGACCTCAAGTAGCCCATATGCAGCACATAAATACATAGTGGAAAAGTGTTCAAGGGGGGTAAGAATTTGCCAAAAGGAGATGTATGAGAGCTAAAAATAAATGTGAATTTTACTTCCAATGATTTTTATTAATGAAAACATACTTGACTTGATGTACTGGCTTATACATATGATCTGAAGGCTTTGGGAGACTGAGGAGAGAGGATTGCTTGAGGCCAAGAGTTTGAGACCAGATTGGGCACATAGCAAGACCTTGTCTCTACAAAAAATTAAAAAATATTAGCTGGGCATGGCGGTGTGTGCCTGTGGTTCTAACTTTTCAGGTTATAATGAGCTATGATCATGCCACTGCATTCCAACCTGAGCAACAGAGCGAGACTCCATCTTTAAAATATATAATATAATATAATATAATGTAATATAATATAATATATTCTTTAAAAATTTTTTTTTTTTTTTAGAAAGGATTTATTGAGAAGACAGAAAAGCTCCCACAGTGGGAGGGGACTCAAAGGGGTTACCCAAATTTTTGATGTGAGGTACAATTCAGGGTTAGGTATACAAATGTTCATTATTTAGGTACCCTTTTTGATGAGGTGTCCTCCCTGCTCCCCTGGCAGTTTCCCTCAACTGCCAATCCTGCTTCCCCTCCCCTGGCAATTTCCCACTACTGCCATAATATAATTCTTAACGCTTGCTTTATGTGAGATACAGAGTCAGGCTCTAGGGTATAAAGTGACATAGAGGAATCTTTGCACAGAAAGAAATTTCAATATAGTTAAAGATAGTGGCATTAAAAATTTAATAAAAGGAAAGTACACTTCAAGTCATGTAGGCATAAGATTTTGGATACTAGGGGAATGCATTGAAGGAACAGATCATTCAGACATAATGTGTCTAGGGCATTTTCAAAGATGAGATGGAAACTGAGAGGGTCTTTTCAGAAGTGGGGGTTCTAGGTAAGTAAAAAGGTCAAGTGAGGGAATTCTAAGCAAGAGAGCTCTGGGAAAATATGTAACATATTTGAGACACAGTGGATTAAAGCAGAAGTGTCAGGCAGGGAAGTAATGGTAGCTAATACTGGAAAAATTCCTAGAACTTTATTGTTGAGAACATAAAATAAAGAATAGGTTTTGTTTTTCCGGTATAATAGGCAGCAAATGAAATGTATGAGCAGATGTAGAAATTCTGAACCCAGGAATTCACAAAACTTCTCTACTAAATCTGAAATTTACTAAGCTGAAATCCAGAACTCCATTCAAGTTATGGAGAGGAACCCAAGTGGTAGTTTGGGTTCCTTATTTGCATATTCTTCATAAGTAGATGAATCTCACAGTTGTTGATAATTGGTGGCTTAAGCTTCCTGCACAATGCCGAGTTCCAGACTCTTTTCAGGAGTCCTTAGTACAAAATATATCTATTTTCTTTCAACCAAATGTTTTTAGCAACAACTTAAGAAAAGTTGGTTTAAAAGAAAAGAAAACTTTTTAGTTAGCCTTATATGGGAATTAAAGACATCCTCAAGATCTTCCCCAAGCTTAATATGTTTTGGATAAAGAAACTTTGTTTATATCCTTCTTCTTATAAGGTCTGTGGTCATAATTTTAGCTGAAATGATAAAAAAAATATATAGCATTAGGGAAATCTCTTTGATTTTGGTGTTTTGCATAAATTACCTGAATGTATTTAACAAGTACTGAGATAGCATCCATCCTCTCTCAACACCTTCTTAATTTGATTTTTGAAATGAGGAAACTGACATTAGTGAGCATTACATGCAGGTGTTTTCAGTGGTGTTTACTAAAGAGTCTCCAGTTTCTGAACATTAAGGGAAACTTTAACATTAGACTACCAGAAGAATAATAAAATGCACAGCAACAGAAGCCATTTTGACAGTTTTATTGCTTGAAGCATATACCAAATGTTGGGACTTTGCAAATCAGTCGGTTTTGTTACATCATGAAGGCTGGAAGTGCCCCAGGTGACAGTTTTCTGCCTGCAAAGTAAAAATCTAAATCACAAAAGCAACCATGCCCTCCTGTATGGGAAGCTGCTCTGACATACCTAGCCTTTTTTTAGTGTTGTGAAATCTACGATTATGGTGTTCGTTTTAATTCTAGCTTTGTTTTGCCAAATTATCTGTGGAAGAGATTTATTTTCTAACTTTTAAGTTGAAACATACTAAGTAAATAAAAGTAGTTTTTGAGCATGAACCTTAATTTTAGAAAAAAATAATAACTAGTTATTTAAATACAAAAGAGTCAAGATAATTTTTGAGAGATTCTTCTATGAAAAAGGATAGGAGAATTAATTTATTTTCTGGGTTTTTTTTGAGTTGGAGTCTCACTCTGTCACCCAGACTGGAGTGCAGTGGCCGCTCCTGGCCACCGCAGCTTCGACCTGCTGGGCTCTGGCGATCCTTCCATCTCAGCCTTCCAAGTAATAGGAAAGCGGGTTATCTCTCGTTCATATCTTGGAGCAACTGTTCCAAGTCTCAGCCACTGGAAACTCTATTCAAGTTGAGGCATGAAATCCACCATTTGCTCATTCACGAAACAAGTATTGGACAACTAATATGTTTCAGGAAGAATGTTAAGCTCATAAAAACAGATAATGGTCAGAGACTGAACAGCACACAGACTACTGCAGGAAAAGAGAATATTACCATCACCATTCTCATAGAAGTAATTCAAAGAGCGCTCAAAGCATACACAGGAAGGGGACCTGGATTCCCAGACATCTAAAGTAGATCCTGAAGACAGAAAAATTCGTCAGATGAAAGAACAGAAGGGGCTTTCTAGGTGGATGAAGAAAAAAAATATTTACAAAGCCAGAAGGTGTGAGAGAACCTGATATTCTGGGAGCTGCAATACTATCTGGATGGCGAGAGAATAGTAGGATAGGGCAGACGAAAAAATAAATAAGACAGGGAAATGGTGGAGAGAAGTAATCAAACCAGATTATGAGAAATCTAACATGATATGCTAAGAAATGTGGATTATCATTTTGAAAATAACGGGGGATGAATAAATATTTCTGTGCAGGAGAGTGGCATGACTCGATTTGCTTTGTGAAAAGATCACTAGATCAGGATGAAGCAGTCAGTCTTAACTGGAGACAAGTTTGACCCTCAGGTGACATTAGGTTACAACTAGGGGAAGGGAGTGTGCTACTGGCATCCAATGGGCCGAGTGCAAGGGTCTGCTAAATATTCTACAACGCACAAGACAAGACACCATGGCAAGAAATTATTCAGCCAAAAATGTTAATTGTGCCAAGATTGAGAAACGCTGGACTGGCAGATTAAATAATGTCCCCCCAAAAGTGTTCACTGGGACCTGTGAATATGTTTCCTTGTATAACAAAAGGACTCTGTGGGTATGATTAAATTATGAATTTTGAGAAGAGGTTATCCTGCATTATCCAGGTGGGCCCAGTGTCATCACAGGGTCCTTATAAGAGGTAGAGGGTCAAGGAGGTAGAGGGTCAAAGACAAAGGGATGTGACAACCCGAGTGGAGTCAGTGAAAGAGAAGTAAGAACACTATGCTAATACCTTTGGAGATGAAGGAAGGAGCTGTGATCCAAGGAGCGCCAGTGACCTCTAGCAACTAGAAAAGGCAATGAAACAGATTTTCCCTCATAGCTTCCAGAAGGTACCAACCCACTGACACATTGACTTCAGTCCAATGTGACTGATTTTGGGCTTTTAACCTGCGGAACAGTTAGAGAGTAAATTTGCATTGTTTTAAGCCACTGAATTTGTGGCAATTTGCTACAGCAACAGTAGGAAACTAATATTTCTGGTTTGAAGGATAGATAGATCAGAAGCAAATCTTGAGAAGGATAAACAGTAAGGAGGTTTAACAGTAAGAAGTAACAATATCACCAGGAACTTATCTGAGCAATGGAGATACAATAGTGATCCAGGCAGAAAAAAAATTCCTTCTCTCTTGAAGTTTATAAGCTAGTGATTTGTAGGAATTCTTGTTGTACTAGAAAATAATCTCTCATATAATGCCAATTTCCTGTCCTAATCTATCATAGAACAGCTATTTTTAAAATTCTGAACAGAAATTTTTACTTTAGATTTGTTCACATTTATCAGTGTTTTATAATTTGTAGCTTTCTCCCAAATCCAAGGTCATCCTGATGTCATAAAATATCTTCCTAACTTTTAAAATAAACCGCATAGTTTTATTATGCTATATTGATTACTGTTTCTAATTCTTCACTCACTTTCCCACAGTATTTTTATTCACACCATCGTTGACTTGCTTTTTTTTTTAAGAGGAAGAGACTTTGCCACACCAATGTCAAGACAGGCCATCTGATTATCTCTAGTCAATTGTATGTGAATTCCCTTATCTGATCATAAACTTGTGACTGAGATGTAAAATATTTATTGTTGGAAGCCACTAAGACTTTGAGATGGTTTGTTGTGCAGTCTAACCTAGGAATATTGAACTAAAACATTTATGTTAACATTTAGGTCTTTTAGCATGTCATCGTTGGCATATGCCGAGTTCACATTTATACAGGGGTTTGCTTGGTCTCACTCTTCTGTTTCATTGGTCTATTTGTTCCTACACCAGTTCTATACTATTTTTATTACTGTGGTATCATAATATGTCTTAGTGTTTTGGAAAACGAGTTCTTTTCATCTTTCTTTTTAAAATTATATTATCTTTCTTTAAGTGTTTAAACTTTCAAGTTATATTTAGAAGCAATATTTCATATTCCTCCTGAAAGACTGCTGAGATTTTAATTATACACACATTAAACTTAAGAAAAAGATAATGGCTTTACGTCATTAATGTGTCTTCTTTTATTAAGTTCTCATTTGATTAACTTTTGACATTTTATAAGTTTCTCTGTGAAAGTAGTGTGCTTTCTTTACTGTCTTAATTCCTAGTGTTTTTATTATGTGAATTGAATTTTTGAGTGGCATATGATTTTCTATTATATTTTTAATTGGTTTTTACTGTGTAAAGCATTGGACTCCAATGTGAAATGTGTATACTCAACTGGAGAAGAGAAGACAATATTAGCACTTCTATATATGCTTATTTTATGTTAATACTTTAATACTTTAATTAATTCATTACTTCCTAATGAATTAATACATTAGTTCTTTAGTTATAATAATAGCTATATCTATGAGGCACCAACTTCGTACTAAGCACTTTTTTTTTTTAGTTGGAGTCTCATTCTGTCACCCAGGCTGGAGTGCAGTGGCACACTCACAGCCACCCCAGTGTTGACCTGATGGACTTCAGTGCTGGACTTCTGCCTCAGACTTCCAAGCAGCTAGAACTAAAGGCACGTGCTACCTCGTCTGGCTAACTTTTTAATTTACTGTAGAGATGAGGTCTCACCAAGTTGCCCAGGCTGGCCTCAAACCTGCGGGCTCAGGCAATTCACTTGCCTCGGCTTCCCAAAGTGCTGTCATTACAGGCTGAGCCACTGAGCCAGGCTCGTACTAAGTATACTTAAGTGCTGTCCAAGTATCATTCACTCAATTCTCACATTTCAAGTGGGAAAAATTATTATTTTAATTTTCCAGATGAGAAAACTGATGCAGAGAGTGGTTATGTAACTTGCCTAAATTCACACAGGTAGTGACACAAACATGATTTAAGTCCTGGAAGTCTTGCTCTTAGCCTCTACACTATGTTGTATGTTAAGTACATAATTGCAGCTTATAAATAAATATATATTGGAGTCATAATAGACTCATAAAGTCAGTTGACTTGTTTTTTAAATATAAGGATTACATATTAAAAAAAAGTTTTATTTATTAACTTTTAGAGAAACTAGTATTTTGAGACAAGTAGTATAGGAAAATGCTATTAATTTTTAAAGTTAAGATTGTATCTAGCAATTTCACTTAACTCTTTCAGTAGATGCACTAATTTGGTAATACTCTTGGGTTTTCTATATAGTTCATTTTATCATTTACAAATAATGACTGTCTTCTTTCTTTTCAATTCTTGTCCTCAGTAATTATTTTGTAATTACATTTATTATTATTTAATATTTAATAATTACTTAATAATTATTTTGGCCAAGGCCTTCACTTAAATAGTAGTGGTGATAAAATATCTTTGTCTTATTGAACTCCAGATTTCTTCAATAGACATCATCTAGTTGAATTTTGTAAGTAAATACTTTTTGATTTTTATTCCTAATTCCAGACACAGAGCTTCTAAAATCCTTGGGATTTCCTGACTGGCAGGAGTGTCTTTTGTTATTTCAGTCACTCCTGAGTTTATGCTAACGAGGTGATTTAGGGCCGGGTCAGCTAGATAGCCACAGTATGAAGTTGTCACCAGAAAGGTCAAGTGATTAGAGGGCTGGAACTTTTACCCCCACCCACTGACTCTGGGAAAGTGTGTGGGGACTAGAGATTGAGCTGTATAAAAACTCTGGAACAGAAAGATTTGATGAGCTTCTTGGTTGGTGAACGCAGCCAGGCGCTGAGTGGGGGTAACAGGAGAGGGTGTCTTGGCACCCTTTTTCGCCCTGAGTTGCATCCTTTATAAAAGGTAAACCTGTAAATGTAAGTTGCATCAGTCTGTTTTCTTGCTATTAAAAAAAAATACCTGGGGATGGTGATTTATAAAGAAAAGGGATTTATTTGGCCCACAGGTATGCATGGTGCTGGCATCTGCTTGGTTTCTGCTGAGGCTTCAGGAAGCTTTTGCTTGTGGCAGAAAGCAAGGGAAAACAACATGTTACACGGAGAGATGGGAAAGCAAGAGAAAGAGAAGGAAATTCCGGGGCCAGGATCTTTTTTTTGAAGTTGGATTTATTGAGAGGATAGAAAAACTCCCACAGTGGGAGGGGACCCGAAGGGGTTACCCCGTGCCAGGATCTTGTAAACAATCAGCTCTTTCTCGTGAACTTACAGAGCAAGAACTTACTCATTACCATGGGAGGGCACCAAGCCATTCATGAGGGATCTACCCCTATGACCCAGACCCCTCCAACTAGGCCCCACATTCAACATTGGGGATCACATTTGAGATTTGGAGGGGACAAATATCCAAACTATACCATAAGTAAACTGCTTCCTTGAGTTCCTGTGAGCCCTTCTAGCACATTATTAAACATTAGGAGGAAGTTTTGGGAATTTTTAACTTATAGCTGTCAAAAACACCGGAGGTCTGGGACTTGCAACTGGCATCTGGAATGGGGAAACAAGCCTGTGGAGCTGAGCCCTTAAGCTATGGGCTCTGAGCTAACTCTGGGCAGTTAGTGTCAGAACTGAGTTGAATTGCTGAACACCCAGTTGGGGGCTGGAGATTCAGACAATTAATTGATATGAGGGAAAAAAATCTACATATTTGGTGCCAAAAGTATTCTTTGGATAGAAGCAAATCACAAGACAAACTAAGGACATCACAGTTGCTCCCAGTTTTCTTAGTTTTTCTTCATTTTGCTTTGTCATTAAATAAGTGTCATATTTTATTAAATGCTTTTTCTGCATCTATCGAGATAATTACTTTTTCTTCTTTATTACTATAGTGAATTACACTGACAGAGTTTTGATCAGTAAATCACTCAGCATTCTTGGATAATCCCTACCTATTCACACTGTGTTGTTCTGGATATATTTTGAATTTACTTGGTTAATATTTTAGATAGTGTTTTCTCATTTATGTTCAGAAGTGAACTAAGACTTTTTCTTATTCTTTTATATATTGTGCGTATCCAATTTTAATATTAAGTGACTAAGATCATAAAATGACTTATGCAATCTGTTTTCTTTTTCTAGAAGAGCTTTTCTAAGATAAAGACTGCTTTTAAAGTGTCACTTATCAACCTTCAAAGGACCCTACTTTAAGTTAGTATTAGGTATTTAATTAGCAAGGATGCAAAGGAGGAATACCAAAACTGTGCTATGGCATTTTCTAGAGGATGCTGATTCAGTTAGTTAAATATTTTCAGTAATTCATCTTGGGTTAAGTCAACTTTAGAGCTTCACATCAGAATTTTAAAAATCTATAGCATTTGGCAGTTTTGGAAAAGACTAGAAATATAAGAACTTTTGTACATTTGTCTCATTTGACATAGTAGTTTTGGTTCTCAACCATTTTAGAAGAGAGTTTTCCCCATAATTCCTGTGCAAATGAATGCAAAGAATTAAAGTAACTATGTCAACATAGTTATTTTGGGGGGGCAAACTGAAAGACCAAAAGGGATTAGGCTCCAGAAAGCAAGTATTGTAAAAGTTAGATTTCTGGTGAGGAGTGTATTTGTTCCAGTGAGATGATACATCAAGTTAATCATTCTTTAAAAATCATTATTTTCATTTTAGGTAAAGGGACGACTATTCTCTCTGCCTTGATTGAGTCTGAATGTAGGGGAAGGGTTGAGTGAGGAGCTCCCCTTATGAAATGAAAACAGAGAACAGAAATCTTACCAGCTTTTAGCTAGCATCTCAGGTGGGGATTGTCAATTTTGACCAAGGACCAAGAATGTAAAAGGTGTGACATCTTTTTATATACATATTCATTGTTGCTATTTTTAGTAATTACATTTCCCATAATGAATGACTAAAAAATTCTTAAGACATAAACAACCTCGTGCATGTTTTTAGGCACAGCAAGGCATTTGGAGAAGTGGAGGCAAGGGACAGAGTAGGAGGTGGCAGCTAACAGGTGAGCAGAGACTAAGTCCTCCTGGTTGTTACAAAGAAGAAAAAGAGAGCACAGAAAAGGATTTGTGCCTAAGAATGAACCTAGAATTTTAAACAACAGGAATGCTTAGATTACGTTATTACACTTATCCATATTTCAAGCTCAGCTTGATTGTATTTGAGGCATTATTTGAAGCAAGGTAACACCGGAATTGATAGCTATGAAATGACAGCAACAGATGGACTTTGCTAGCATGAAGCAATCAAAGGGGTGCAAAGTTTAAACAAAAATACTCAATCCTGAGGTTGACAGACCATATAGAAGCAGGTTATATCATTAACTAAAGGTCAGATATAAATAATAGTGAGCTTGTTTAAGACAGTTGGATATGTTCTAGCTCTCTCAATCATATTTATACACCTGGGAGATAACTTGTCAACTCTATGTATATCCATCTCTACCTGTGTAATACCATAAGTATAAATCTCAGAGAGTGATCAAATCAAATCTATTGTATTTAATGTTTTAATGAGAACGTATTAGTTAGAATATGGTAAAATAAGTTTCTGTTCCTACAGAATAGAACAGAAAAAGATCAGTTACAACAACCAAATAAAAGATCATTCACTTCTTGCCCAAACATTTTAGGCAGTCAGCCACCAAAGCCCACAGAAAATCTCAAGTCATATGTAATGTATAATGTGTCTTGAAACCTGTTTTATTTTATTTTTTGAGTTGGAGTCTCACTTTGTCATCTAGGCTGGAGTACAGTGGCATGCCCACGGCCACCCCAGCATCGACCTGCTAGGCTCTGGCAATCCTTCTGACTCAGCCTTCTAAGCAGCCAGAACTATAGACGCATGCTACCAGGCCCGGCTATTTTTTAAAAATGTTATTGTAGAGACGAGGTCTCGCCAAGTTGCCCAGGCTGGTCTTGAACCCGCGGGCTCAGGCAATCACTTGTCTTAGCCTCCCAAAGTGCTGGGATTACAGGCTGAACTGAAATCTGTTTTAAAAATGTTTTAAATGAACAATATTTTGAAATTGTTCGTCTTATGCTGACAGGGTTCAAAGTTTATATGTTAAGTCTAAACAAGGATTCCTTGGCATTTCTGATCTAATTAGTATTGGCCTGAGTACAACATTAATTAGTAATTAAGCCACAACAGACTCTATTTTTCACTTTTCATCTCTTGGAATTGAAAGGTTTATCAGATCCAAACCTATTCAGCATTTAAAATTCTAGTCTTTTTGCTTACTTGCTAAATATTGATACCTGGGTTTTCACTGCTCCACTGGTTTCATTTGTGAAACTATTAGAAAATGCTAAGGGGTGTGTGTGTGTACGTGCACCTGTGTGTATGTACTGACAATGTTTTATAGTCCTTCAGGAATAAGCACTCATCTTTATGAAATATTCTACTTTAGATTGGCAAAACTGAGAAACACTACAGTCTTTCCTTTATTAACTCTCAACGAGGGCATCCAGAGTCATATCCTAAATGCGGACTGGAATTACTGTCTATCTTAGATGTGGCAGTAGCTTCAGGAGACATTTATGTGACAGCTTGATTATAAATGGTTTTGATTAATTCCTCAGATTAATTCCTCAGCACATGCATGTTCGAATTTGCTTCTTAGATTGAGTGCTAATGTGAAAGGGATTAGCATTGCATATTGGGAATTCAAAACTCCCCCTAAGAAAAGGGTTAAGCATAACTTCAACTCAGATAGAAAAGACCAGGCAGTTATAGAAACAGATTTGCTGAGATTTCAGATATGAAAATAATTTCGTACAAATTTCACCTCAGGAATGTCTTTCAAACTATGTAGGAAGTTGAATTGTTTTACAGAAGGGCAGTCAACAATCTTCCTCGGTATAGTCTGGACTTAATGTTTCATTTTAGAAAAAGTAGTGATAGTGCTAAGAGAGAAAAACACTCCTTGGACAATTTCTGATCACCAAAATGATGCATGATGGGGGAAAGTCTGCACTGAGTCCTTTGCATGATAACATAAACCTTTAAAGTTTACTCTTTAGAGAAATTACTCTAAAAGAGTAGAAAATATAAAAGTGTATCTTGGGCAGAAGTTTGAATTTGGCTTCTGACAGAGTCAGGAATTTCCTAAAACTTTCTCTTTTGGCATTTGTTAGAGATTATATTCAACTGAATATACCAGAAACACAACTTTGATGGATAAGCTATAGAGGCATTTCTTTATTCTCATATACAATATTAAGTTTGGATATACATAGGCAAGGTTGGTTTAGTGACTCCAAGAGGTCATCAACGTCCTTGTCTTAATTTGTCTTTTGTCTCTTCCTCCTCATAGATGGAAGATGTTATTTTCCACCACTAGCCTCCTTTCTCTATTTCAGGCAGGAAGAATAAGAAAGTTGTGAGGTGGAAGGGCTGGCAAAACTGCACAGTTCACCTAATCTCATTGGCTAAATCATGTCATGTGATTTAATAGAGCCTGAGAAATAGGTGCTGGTTTTTGTTTTCATTTTGGGGGCATTGCTCCTAAAAATAAAGTAAGGGTTCTTTTAGTAAAAACAAAGAAGGGAATGGAAATTAGGTAGGCTAATCCACAAATAAAACTTGAGTCTCAAATTGCTTTCCTGATCAATTCTGTCAAATATTTAAGAAAGAAGGAATGCAATTTCTAAATATAGTTTCACATAAAATAAAAGAGGGGGCAACAATTCCCAACTTTTTCCTTGGGACTTATATCGGGATTAAGATATAACTATCCTACTTGCAAGCTAATAAACTAGCCTGTTACTGTTTCATAGAGCCTGGCAGAGGACATGAGATGTTTGCGTCAAAGGTAAAGGACTTTATTACTCACAGTCAGAAAACAACTTTATCAATATGTTTGTGTCTATTTGTCTTGTTCTCAAGTCCTACGGGGGTGACCAAAAGACCCAGAAGGATGACAACACACACAATGCATTGCATTACAGGAGAGGGATCCTTCTGAGCTTGGAAAATTCCTGACTTGTATCTGTCTAGTAACAAAGAGCCCTGATTGAAAAGAAATAATGGCTTTGGCTTTAACTTAGCTATCGCTGTATTCTCAACATAGGGCAAATCACCTGTGGTTTGAGGTTTCAGGTTCATTATCCATGAAATAAGAAGGTTTGGATAAGGCAATTTCTCAGGTCCTCTTCAACTCTAAGATTTTAAGTGTCTATGACCATGAATTAAAGAGGTTCAGAAAATGCAGCCTTAGATATTTTCTATCATGGAATTAAGAGCATGAAATTGAAGACATAGTGAGTTCCTTTAGTCAACATTTGACCTGAAAATGTCAATCCCTAGCCCCTACACTATGTTTCATACATTATCCATGGATCTGCAACTCCTGACATTTTTATTTAATGTTTCAGATTTATACTTCTCTTTCTATAGTGTTCTTTTCATAGCCATTAAAAAAAAATCTCTTGATGGTAAGAAAAAATCAAGTAAATAATTCTGAGTATCATAGGTGTATCCAAGTGCCTACCTAGCAAATATCTAGATATACATGCACACAAATATATACGTATGTGTGTATATACTGATAACTAATACTAATACAATAATGTGACTTTTATTTTTTACAATTATAAGTGTGTAGCTTCAGTTTTTGAAATGCTGACATTTTCTTCCTAGTTACTTTTGCTACTATTAGAATAATGTCACTAGGTTACAGAGGAACGTTGGTCATGGGCACCAACTACCAGTCATGGTGTTTTTTTTCTGCAATTCAGATTTTTAACCATGTTTTTAAACCTTGACAGTAAAGAGTGATATTTAACTACCTAAAATCAAATGACATCAAATACATACTTTGTATTTTGACTTTAAGTTTTAAAATAGTTTAAGGAAACAAATGTCTATTGTCTAATTCAGGATCTTTATTACTAGTTTTGGATTTCTTTATTCCAGTTCAGATATTAATTATGGAATATACTATAGAGTTGTGTACTGCACTCCTGCTTAAAATCAAAAGACATCCTACCTTAATTATTCTAAAAATTTGACCTCATTCCTTAGGTTATGGAATGAGGTGTTTTTCAAATTGTGTTATATAGGCTATTATTTGAAATAGTATTCCAAGAAAAATAAATTTGTATGAAACATCTAGTCAAAGGAAAAAGAAAAGTGCATTCTTTCATGTGGATGTCTTGGACCTCCAAGGGGAAAGTATGAAACACTGTTTCCCAAATCTATTTGATCATTGAAATTTCTTCCAAGAAACAGTTTAGAAACACTAATTTGGATTTTTCAGCATTGAGATTTGTGATTATTTTATGGAATTTACAGAAATTCTGCCCTATTTTAAAAAAACTCTTAATTTGCCCTTTTTCATATATATCAGTTAAGATAGTGTGTTGCCTTGGCTCCCCTGTACTTTCTTTTTATTCACTACATAAGATAGAGAGAAATTAAGACTGTGGCTAAGAGACAATGGACCTACTTAACGGGAACTTGAAGCCACAGTGGAATAGCCACGTTTAAATGGTTGAGTAGGGAGATATTTCGACAGGCCAAGAAACTGACAGAATCAAGGCTAGTGGCAAATTCAGTCTCTCCGTGCAGATTTTTCTAAGAAGAACATCAAGGCAAGATGAGTAGATAAGGCAGACTTGAGACTTGATCAAGTTAGAACTGGAATTGCAGACAGTATAATCTCTTAGAGAACTTGGGTCTGAGTACTCCCCTGTAGGATGGACTTGGGTCTTAATACTCTGCTGGGTACTTGATATAAATGCTTTTTTGTTTTCTTGCTATGAAGTTTCAGGTTATTTTTCTCCTGTTATGTCTAGATACATTTTTTTTTTTTTATTTATAAGACAAGGATCTTTAAAGAAATCTCCTTAAACAGGCAGCAATCTATCTTTCAGGCAGATTTTGGATTCAAGAAATGTCGAATGAATAAGGGGGAATTCCTTGGATTCCTGAACATTTCTTTATCCTTTTCCTCCTAGGCAGCCTCTTTTTACCACAGTCTTGACACAGTGAAAGCCCCCGTTAGGGCTTATCCAATTCCAATCTGGTTTCCAAGCCTCTTATATTTTAGACTTAAAAACAATTCTGTCAAAAACACATAAAGGCATACCTCAGAGATATTGTTGGTTCACTTCCAGATCACTGCAATAGAGTCAATATTGCAATAAAGTAAGTCACACAAGTTTTTTGGTGTTCCAATGCATCTAGAAGGTATGTTTACACTATGCTGCAGTCTATTAATTATGCAATCACATTATGTCTAAAAAATGTACATACCCAGCTGGGCGTGGTAGCGCGTGCCTGTAATTCTGGCTACTGGGAAGGCTGAGGCGGAAGGATCGCCGGAGCCCAGCAGGTCGAGGCTGCGGTGGCCGGGAGTGGCCACTGCACTCCGGTCTGGGCGACAGAGTGAGACTCCAACTCAAAAAAAAAAAAATTACATACCTTAATTTAAAAATACGTTATTGCTAGACCAGATGTGGTGGCTTATGCCCGTAATCCCAGCATTTTGGAAGGCTGAGGTAGGAGGATAACTTGAGACTGGGAGTTCAAGACCAACCTGGGCAACATAATTAGAACTTGTCTCAATTAAAAAAAATCAACAAAATTAGCAGAGTGTGGTGGTGCACACCTACTGTCTGAGATTCATCAGAGGAATACCCATCTATGGCAGCTGTAGCCTTACAAATGTATTTCTTTTTCTTTTTTTTTTGAGTTGGAGTCTCACTCTGTCGCCCAGACTGGAGTGCAGTGACCGCTCCCGGCCCCCGCAGCCTCACCTGCTGGGCTCCGGCTATCCTTCCGCCTCAGCCTTCCAAGTAGCTGGAATTACAGGCATGCGCTACCACGCCCGGCTGATTTTTTTATTTATTGTAGAGATGAGGTCTCACTGCCCAGGCGGGTCTCGAACCCGCGGGCTCAGGCAATCCACTCACCTCAGCCTCCCAAAGGTGTGGGATTACAGGCTGAGCCACCGAGCCCGGCACAAATGTATTTCTTAAATAATAAAACTTGAACATCAGAATTACTCCTTGATCCTTGGTCTGCAGAATAGATGTTGTGTTGGTAGACATAAACACAACATTAGACTTCTTGTACATCTCTATGAGAGGTCTTGGGAGACCAGATGCATCATCAGTGAATAGTAGTATTTTGAAAGAAATATTTTTTTCTGAGCAGTAAGTCTCAATAGTGGGCTTAAAATATTCAGTAAACCATGTTGTAAATACATGTGCCATCATTCAGGCTTTGTTATTTCATTTATAGAGCACAGGAAAAGTGGATTTAGCATAATTCTTAAAACCTTAGGATCTTTAAAATGGTAAATGATCATTGGCTTCAACTTAAAGCAGCAGCTATATTAGCCCTCATAAAAGAATCAATCTGCCCTTTGAAACTTTGAAGCAAGGCATTGACTTCTCCTCTCTAGCTATGGTAGAACTATGGCTAGCATTCTTCCAATAGATAGCTATGGCATCATCTTCCAGTAGAAGACTGTTTTGTATATGTTGAAGATTTGTTGTTTATTGTAGCCACCTTCATCAGTTGACATTAGCTACGTCTTCTGAGTTAGTTGCTGTGACTCCTACGTCAGCACTTAGTGCCTCACCTTGAACTTTTATGTTATGGAGGTGACTTTTTTCCTTAAACCTCATGAACCAACCTCTGCTAGCTTCCAACTTTTCTTCTGCAGTTCCCTCCTCTCTCTCAGCCTTCACAGCATTGAAGACAGTTAGGGACTTGCTCTGAATTGAACTTTGGTTTAATGGAATATTGTTACTGATGTTATCTTCTATTCAAGCCACTGAGACTTTCTTCATATCAGCAATAAGGACTGTTTTGCTTTCTTATAATTTGTGTGTTCACTGGAGTAGCACTTTTGGTTTCCTTCAACAACTTTTCTTTTGCTCTCACAGTTTGGTTGACTGTTTGACATAAGAGGACTAGCTTTTGACTTAGCCCAACTTTGAGCATGCCTTCCTCACTAAACTTAGTCACATCTAGCTTTTGATTTAAACTGAGAGATGCATGATGCTTCCTTTTCTTGAACACTTAAAAGCCATTGTAGGGTAATTAATTGGCCTAATTTAAATATTGCTCTTTCTCAGACAATAGAAAAACTTAAGGAGAGAGAAAGAGGTAGGGGAAGCGTGGATCAGTGAAGCAATCAGACACAGACAACATTTATTAAGCTTGCTGTCATATGAGTGTGGTTCCTGGTCTCACCAAGCAATTACAATAATAACATCAAAGATCATTAACCACAGACCACAATAACCGATACAATAATAATGAAAAATTTGAAATAGTGTGAGAATTACCAAAACATGACATGAAATGAGCACATACTGCAGGAAATTTGGTGCCAGTAAACTTCTTTGATGCAGGGTTGCCACCAACCTTCAATCTAAAATATGCAATGTTTGTGACCTGCAATAAATAAAGTGAAGTATGCCTGAGTTCTACATAATATTATGTTTGGCTCTGAGCTATAGAGAACATAACACAGCAGGTGCTAATTTTTCTTGTGTGCACAATAGTGTTAAGATAGGTGGTCCAGGGCTACTGTAGCTGAAACTTTCCCAAGTCATCAAAGATTCAAACTCCCTACATTTCCCTATTCTGCCTTCCTTTGTGTGTGGCCTTTGTGCATGCTATGTTCTGAATGTTTATGTCCCCCTCCAAATTCATATGTTGAAATGTAATCCCCAAGTGTGATGGTATTAAGAGGTGAGGGCTTCAGAAGGTGACTTGATTATGAGGGCTCTGTCTTCATAAATGGGATTAGTGCCACTACAAAAGAAGCCCAAAGGAGGCTGTTTGCTCTTCTTCACATGAGAACTCATGGAAGATGCCAGCTATGAGAAATGGGTCCTCAGTGAATTTCTGTCAATTGGTCTTGGGCTTCTCATCCTCCAGAACCATAAACAACACATTTCTGTTGTTTGTAAGTTACTCAGTCTAAGGTATTTTGTGATAGCAGCCTGAATGGACTAAGACAGTGCTCATGTTTACAAGATGGCTGCTGCCTCTCCAGGCATCCCATTCACATTCCGGTTAGAAAGAAAGGGCTATGTAAAAAATCACTTCCTACAAGACTTTTCTTGTTTTGAGAAGGGATGCCTTCTTTCCCCAGGCATATCTCTATATCCTATTGGCAAGAACTGGGCGACATAGATTCCCTTAACTACAAAGGAGCTTGCAGAAGTGAATGTATTTACATATTAAACTGAGAACACTGATAATCACCTCCAACACAATTAGAATTCTGTTAGCAAGAAAGAAGGGAAGAATAAACAGTGACAAGTAATAAGAATTTTCTGCCATATACTTGCTGTACAAATATTTGAAAATGCAGAGAAGCATCTCTCAATGCTTTTTCTTCCATTTATTTATTTATTTACCCACCCTTTGACCCTCTTTCTTCTGGTCATGAATTTATTTGAAAACGGAGCCTTTTGCTGGGCATGGACACCTATAATTTCAGCATTTTGGGAGGCTGAGGCAGGAGAATTGTTTGAGTCCAAGAGTTTGATTCTAGCTTGGGCAACATAGTGAAATCCTGTTTCTACAGAAAATAAAAAATAAAAAATTAGCTGGGCATGGTGACACGTATCTATAGTCCTAGCTACCTACAAGGCTGAGGTAGGAGGATTGCTTGAGCTTAGGGGTTTGAAGCTGATGTGATCCATGATCTCATCGCTATACACCAACCTGGGTAACAGAGTGAGACCTTATCTCTAAAATAAAATGCGGGTGGGGAGGGATAGACAGAGAGAGAGAGAGACATACAGAGAGAGAGAGAGAGAGAGAGACGCTGACTTTCTTGCTTTCCCTCTTCCCTCATATAGTTAAGGCAACTGCCAAACTATGTCCTCAAGTTCTAGCTTCTGATACAAATATCTTGCAGCAAATATTTCTTCCTAAGTTGATTTTGTATCTTTAAGACAGAACCTTTAAGATAAAAATGTAAATAAGGTTTCAGGGCAGAAATTGAAAATGGTTTCCTGACAGAGTGTTAGCATTTTATTTGGGTCACAAAACAGGCCATTTCCTCTCTTCTCAAAGCCCTACACTTCTCAAATCACTGCCCTGTAAGCATGTGTGTGGAAACATACTCAGCCACTGCCACAAAGACGACAGCCTCCTGCCTCCTAAGTGCATGGCTTTCCATTAATGGCTCTAGACACTGATTGCGGAGCCTGGTCCTGTTCATCATTGTCATAATCACCATGGATTATATTTTTGAGTGCCCACAGGGGGCATGGCACTGTAGTCTGCATAATGTTTACTGTGCTATTTCTGCTTCTAAATCATTAGATGTTTTGTTACACTGAGCTTATCTCTGATTACAAGCAATACTGTCCATGCTGTTGGCTAACTTAAGTTAAAGCTTTTTATACTGTGGACATCCCCTGAAGGAATCCGATGAAAAAGTGATACTGTCACTTTTTAGCTATGTTTTTTCATCATTAATGGATTTACTCAACATGCCTATTAGTAGGTACTATTTTCTTCATTATGTAACTCACTGGTGACATTACTGAGTTCAAGCTTTGCCAGAACCTTCAGGATGTAGAGGAAAAAGAATGAACCAATGTTTATTAGTCCTGGGAATAGTCCTAAGTGCTTTATATTTCGTTCTTAAGTTATCCCTCTAAAGGAATCATTAGTACACACATTTTGTAGATGAAACAGCAGCTGATGCTGTAAGAGACTAGATTAGTTGTCCAAAGCCACACAGCTCATCAAAAATCAAAACTAAACTTGAACTTGGTTTTTATTGCAATTGTCTTTCAACTATAGCTTATTGGCCTTTAATATGTGTTATAATATTTCACCAAGAGGTCACAAAATCCAACCCTCCTTGACGAACTCAGTTAAACCTAAAGTATTCTAAGGACTCATATCTTTTGTTGACATCAGTTGTTACATGCCTGAGGAAGAATAGGTACTTTCACAAGGTAAATGAAGACACTTAAAAAAGCTAACAAAATTCATGAATAATGTTTTTTAATTTCTTAAAAGTATGCTATGTACTATATTCTTTTATTTTATTTTATTTTATTCATTTATTTTTGAATAGGGGTCTCATTCTGTCACTCAGGCTGGAGTGCAGTGGTATGATCATGGCTCACCACAGCCTCAAGCTCCTGAGCTTAGGCAATTCTTCCACCTAAGCCTCCCGAGTAGCTGAAATTACAGGAATGTCCCACCATGCCAGGCTAATTTTTAAATTTTTTTTAGAGACAGGATCTTGCTATGTTGTCCAGGCTGGTCTTGAATTCCTGGGCTCATGCAGTCCTTGCTTCTGCCTCTCAAAGTGCTGGGATTACAGGCATGAACCACTGTGCCTGGCTTATGCTCTTTTAGTACGGTTGAAGTAAAATCATATGATATTCTTGTTCAATACGGTTTAGTTTTCCTGAACATATTTACAACTTTATTCTGCTTACTTACTTTATAAGTGAGTCCTCCGTCTTAATGATCATTTTTCTAATAGTTTATTCTTGCTTCTAACTCTTCTTTGCTTTAGTAGCAATTTCTAGTGTAATGCTATATTGGACACATGCTTTCTTACTTTTGTTCAAGGGCTTTCATAATTTGCATCCTCATTCCCATCAGCCTTATTCTCCTGCATTATTTCTGAGTACTACTAACTGCACATTTATTTCCTGAGTATGTTTTAGAATCCTCTGCCTCTTCTCTGTATTTTACAATTGCAGATGGCTTTTTTTGCAGCATGCTTATTTTCTCCAAGTCTACAGTTGTTAAAACTTGATGTACCCACTCACTTAAGTAATGATTCACCAAGAACCTGAACATTTGGAAACTGTGATTGCTAGTGAATATAAAACTGTGCCTTCTCTTTCATAGGTGCCATGATTGTCCTTATTGCTAATAATTTCATCTATAATGATTTTCAACTTTATTATAACTTTACGAAGGAATCTAGAATATTTTTCAAGTGTGTTCCTTTTCTTTATAGAATTTATTATAAAGGAGCTACTCTTTCTTTTAGCTATTCTATCATGAATGAGAAGTGTTTATACTAGAAACTAAAGCCCAAATATGATGTGTTAATCTCTCCTGATCCTCATTCCACACTCTCTGGTCTTTAACTCACATTTCCCACCTAGTGACATGACAAACACCTTTCATGTCACATGTTTGTAGCTTTTCAAAGCTGTTTTCATAAGCCTTATACCACCTGCACAATTGTTTAATAATGTAATATTTTGGCACATGTGCTTCCCTACAACTATATAGCTAGTAGAAAAAAATTTGTCAGCTATGTAATATAATCTGTTGGAGACTAAAATACAATAGAAAAACAGATCTAAAAGTACTTTGAAGTAAATAAATCAAGTGAAGAAAAACAGGCTCAAAACACAGAACTAAATGTATCGATAGTAAATCAGCAACAGAAGTCTATAAAATACATGGAAACGAAACATCAGTTTCTTTGTATATTTTAAAAGACTCATGATACAGTTTTCACTCATTTAAAGTTGGAATTATCTGCAATAAAGGACTGATTAGATACTAAACAAGGCAACCTAACACATTCAGCCTGTCTATATCATAACACTAGGTGAGATATGGATCCAGACATGCAAGCCTGGTTTGGACACAGAAGCAGGCAGCACTGTGGGTCAGGCTGGGTGAAAAATGCTGTTGAGTCAAGAGGACAAAAAAGAAGGAGTTTAGGTTAAGTACAAATATGTAAATCTGGCGGGAGGAGGCAAGATGGCAATGAAACAAGTCAGAGCGTGAGAGTCTCTGCAAAAGTGAGTGTCCATAAAGACTTTCTGTGTGAGTGGGTGTGGTCTGGAGGGTGAGTGAAAATCTGTCTGAGGGGCAGACTTGGGTTCATGCAGCTGGGGCTCTCCTCCGGAGGTGACTACAACCCACCACCAACCTGAGATTGGAGCCCCCGTTCTGCAGGATCGTCTGTGGTTCTTGGGGCTCTCTTGAGAGGAGGCAGCAGGGAACAGCTGCTCCTCACCATCTGGAACCAAGTCCCACCACAGGTGAGGAGACACTGACTGGTGCCATCTTCTCTGTCCCAGGATCAGGCAGAGACCCGTATTGTACTGCCCAGCTCTGTCCGGCCTCCAACCTGAGACCCAGAGGCTATACCCTCATTGGACTAGGAGAGACAGTTATCCCTCCCCCACGCTGGAACAGGCACACACATGTCAGATCTGAGTGGGAGACTTGACAGCAGCAGCAACAGCGGATGAGTTGGGTGAGTTCATCCTCCTCCCATAGGAGTCCATGGGGCATCTGACCCACACTGAGAGCAACTCTATCAGCCTGTCCTGAGAGTAGAGGGGAAGGGCTGGAGACTGGAGCCACTCCTTAATGCAATGGCAACAGCCAAAAGGGACCTGGAGTTACAGAAATGGCCACAGAGCAAGTTTTTTTGTTGTTGTTGATTTTTTGTTTTAGTTTTCATTTTTTTCTGCTCTCTTTCTTTCTGTTTTTGTTTACCTTTTGGTACTTGCTTTGTTTCTATTATTCTAATGGAATTTTTTTTAGCTTTTCTGTTTGTGTATGGGTATTTTTAAGGGCGAGTATATCAACAGGGTTTTTTTGGTTTGTATGATTGTACGTTTTTGTTTTTGTTTTCTGTTTTTGTGTGTTTCTCTGTTTATTCGTTAGTTGGTATGCCTGTTTGTTTTCTCTTGTCTCCTCTCTCTCCACCTTCCTGTCATTTTCCACCTACCTTTTCCATTCTTTTCCTTTTTCTTATCTCATTTTGCTTTCAGGGGGGCAAACACACACCCCCACTGCATGAGCAGATGTAAAGACAATGGAGAGTGGGTTCCAGGGGGACTACGCACCTGTCAACATATACTGGGATCTCCAGATAGCTTCTGAATCACAGCTCCCAACTTAATTACATCTCAAATCTGCCCTCAATTTGAAGCACAGCCCTCCACCCCCGGTCTAGCTTCAAACTGAATAAAGCCAGAGGATCTACATAAAGAAGAATAGGAGACTTAGCAAACAGAAGGAAAAGCTATCCTTCATTACTGAACACAGCAGAATTTTAAAAGGGGTAAAAAAAGGGGGGGGGGAGGGAATGGGGGGGAATACCTACACAAATGATGAAAAACCAAAGGAAAAATTTGGGTCCCATACAGACTCCAGGAGGACAACTGAGAATACATACTTTGGAACTCAAACAATGAAGAGCCCCCAGAATGACTGGTCTCAAACCACAAACCTAGATATCAAGATATTAACAGAGAAAATAAACAGAAATGAGGAGAGACAAGAAGAAGGAATGAAGGAGTTGATAACTGAGATAGCAGCAATAAAAAATACAGTGAATAAAATGAATAACAAACTGATAAGCATAGAAAGCAAATTAACCAAGCAGAAGAATCTCACAGCTTGAGGATCAAAATATGGAACTAACCCAAACTGTTAAAAACATAGAAAAAGAAAGTTAAAAAGACAGAACAAAGCTTCCAAGAGATAAGCTATTATATCAAGAGGCTGAACCTAAGATGAATTGGAATCCCTGAGGCAGATAGAGAGATAAAGACCACCCTGGAACAAGCATTCCATGAAACTATCCAAGAAAACTTCCCTCATCTCATTAGAGATTTGACCAAACACAAGAAATTCAGAGAATCCCTGAAAGACAACAAATGAGAAGACCAACTCCTAGACGCATAGTAATTTGCCTACACAAAGTAGGAATAAAAGAAAAAAATCCTAAGGGCATCAAGAAAGGTCAGACTACTCACCAGGGAAGTTCAATTATAATAGCAGCAGACTTATCTACAGAAACACTTCAGACTAGGAAAGATTGGCGTCCAATCTTCAAGTTCTCAAAGATAAACAATTTTGACCAAGAATTGCCTACCCAACTAAGCTAAGTTCCATAAGTGATGGAAAATTAAAATCCTTCTCAGACATTCAATCCCTAAGAGTCTATCCCACCTCAAGACAAGCTTTACAAGAAACACTTAAGAAAGTATTAAACACAGAAGAAAGAAAAAAAAAAAAAAAAGAATGACAACTCCTTCCCCAAGAATGCAGGAAAAAGTCTGAAATACACATAAATCAACTCAAAAAATCAAAAGAAATACAACAAACTAAAAACAGCAGTAACCAACAACAAACTCTATAGAGCCTCATGTCAGGGATAAACTCTCACATCTTAATACTTAGCCTGAATGTGAACTGAGTGAATGCACCACTGAAAAAAAATAGAATGACAAACTGGATAAAAAGAAATGATACAACAATATGTTGCCTTCAGGAGACTCATCTCACCAAAGTGGACACTCACAGACTCAAAGTAAGAGGATGGTAAACAAATTTTCAGGTGAATGGAATACAAAAGAAATCAGAAGTTGTGATCTTACTATCACACATGAAGAAAATGGAAAGATCACAAGTTAACAGCCTAACAAATCACCTAAGGAAGCTGGAAAAGCAAGAACACCAAAGTCCTAACTTCAACAGAAGAATCCAGATCACCAAAATAAAAGCCCAAATTCGGGACATAGAAGACAAAAATATAATACAAAAAATCAACAAAACAAAAAGCTGATTCTTTGAAAGGGTAAACAAGATTGATGGACCCCCTAGCTAGACTAACCAAGAAAAAGAGAGAAAAAGCTCAAACAAAATCAGAAATGCAAAAGATCAAGTCACAACTGGCTAGGATGAAATACAAAAGATTATCGAGATTACTATGTGCACTTGTATGGAAACAAACTTGAAAACCTAAATGAAATGGAGGACTTTCTGACATCACACAGCCTCCCCAGGTTGAAACAAGAAGAAACTGAGACCCTAAATAGACCAATAACAACCCAGGAAATAGACTCTTTCATTAGAAAACTCCCCTCCCAACACACGCAAAAAACCTTCAACCAGATGGCTTTCCACCAGAATCTACAAAACATACAAGAGGGAACTGATACCAGTCCTACTGAAAGTATTCCAGGCAGTTAAGAAAGATGAAACTCTCCCCAAATCATTTTACGAAGTTAACATCACATTGATACCCAAACCAGGTAAGATAGGAATTTGTATCCCTCTAAACACACATGAAGAAAATGGAAAGATCACAAGTTAACAGCCTAACAAATCACCTAAGGAAGATGGAAAAGCAAGAATTCCAAAATGCTAACTTCAGCAGAAGAATCAAGATCACCAAAATAAAAGCCCAAAGAACAAAGAAAGAGAACTACAGGCCAATATCTTTGATGAACATAGATGCTAAAATTCTCAACAAGATTCTAGCAAACCAGATCCAACATCACATCTCAAAAATCACTCACCATGACCAAATAGGTTTCATCTCTAGGATACAGGGCTGGTTCAACATCCGAAGACCCTAAATGTAATTAAATACATCCACAGGTATAAAAACAAAAATCACTTAATTATATCATAAAATGCAGAAAAAGCTTTCAGTAAAATCCAGCACGCCTTCTTGATAAAAATCCTCAAACATCTAAGCATAGATGAAACATATCTCAAAATAGAACCATCTATGAGAAACCTACAGGCAACATACTGCTAAGCTGACAGAAATTGGAACCATTTCTCCTGAAAACCAGAGCAAGACAATGATGCCCACTGTCACCCCTCCTGTTCAACATAGTATTGAAAGTCCTAGCTAGAGCAATCAGACAAGAAAAGGAAATCAGGGGTATCCAGACTGGAAAAGAGGAAGTCAAGTTATCCCTCTTTGGAGGTGACATGATTCTATACCTTGAAAACCCAAGAAAATCTGTCAGAAACCTCCTTGCATTGATAAAAGACTTTGGCAAAGTCTCAGTGTATAAAATAAATGTGCAAAAAACAGTCATACCTATACACCAATAATAAACAAACAGAAACCCAAATAAAAAACAAAATTCCATTCATAATAGCCACACACACACAAAACAACAACAACAACAACAAAACAAACAGAAAGAAATACCTTGGCATCTTCCTAACCAGAGAAGTGAAAGACCTTTACAATGAAAACTACAGAACACTGCTCAAAGAAATCAAAGATGGCACAAACAAATGGAAAAATATTCCGTGCCCATGGATTGGAAGAATCAGCATTGTTAAGATGTCCATTCTACCCAAGGCAATCTACAGATTTAACACAATTAAATTATCAACAGTGTTCTTCTCAGACCTGGAAATGACAATACAGGAATTGATATGGAAATGGAAACATAACCAACCATGAATAGTCAAAACAATCCTCAGAAAAAAGAAAAGAAAGAAAGAAAGTGGGAGGTATCACACTCCCAGACATTAAACGTTATTATAAAACTGCAATAATCAAAACAGTCTGGTACTGGTACAAGAACAGGCATGTAGGCCAATGGAATAGGATAGAGATTCTGGAAGCAAAACCTCAATTTCTTAACCAACTCATCTTCAACAAAGCGTCCACCATCAACACTGGGGAGGGAGAACCTATTCAGTAAATGATGCTGGGGAAACTGGATGACCACATGCAGAAGATTGAAACAAGACCCCTACCTATCACCATACGTAAAAATCAACTCTAAATGGATCAAAGACCTAAGCATAAAACCTCAAACTAAGAACTTTAGAAAATGCAGGTGACACCCTTATGGAATTGGAACAGGCAACCAACTCCTGATCAAAACCCTAAGTGCCCATGCTGTAAGAGATAAGAAATGCAAGTGAGGCCTCATCAAACTGACAAGCTTCTGTAAAGCCAAAGAAACCATCAAGAGACCAGGAAGATAGCCCACAGACTGGGAAAAAAATATTTGCCAATTGTATATCTGACAAAAGCCTAACATCTAGGATCTGCAAGGAATTCAAATGTGCTGCAAAGAAAAAAACAAACAGCCCCATTATAAAGTGGACAAAAGTTGTGAATAGACACTTCTCCAAAGAAGACATATGAGCAACCAACAGATACATGAAAAAATGCTCAGCCTCACTAGTCATCAAATGAGTGCAAATTAAAACCACACTGAGATACTACCTAACTACAGTCAGGATGACCATCATCAATAATTCAAAAAACAACAGATTCTGGAGAGGATACAGGGAAAAGGGAACACTTCTACACTGTTGGTGGGAGTGTAAACTCATACAACCTCTATGGAAAACAATGTGCTGATTCCTAAAAGATCTAAAAGTTGACCTTCCATTTGACCCTCCAAACCCCCTGCTAGGAATATACCCGGAGGAACTTTGATTACTCTATGAAAAATATACCTGCCCACGCATGTTTATTGCAGTGATAGTTACAATAGCAGCAAAACATGGAACCAACCATGCTGCCCATTGAAAGAGGATTGGATTACCAAAATATGGTACATATACACAATGGAATATTTGGCAGTCATAAAGAACAAAATAGTGAACTTCACAACAACTTGGGTGGACTTAGAGTCTATAATACTGAGTGATCTATCACAGAAACAAAGAACTGAGTACCACATGTTCTCACTTATAAGTGGGCATTTCTAATACTTTAAGAAAGGATTTGGCGGCCAACTTGGGAGCTCAGCCTGTAATCCCAACATTTTTGAAGGCCAAGGCAAGTGGATTGCTGAGTCCACATGTTCAAGATCAGCCTGGTCAACTTGGTGAGACCTTATCTCCACAATAAGTAAAAAAAAAAAAATTAACTGGGCATGATAGCATGCACCTGTAGTTCCGGCTACTTTGATGGCTGAGGCGGAAGGCTTGCCGGAGCCCAGCACTTCGATGGTGGGTTAGCTGTGAGTGTGCCACTGCACTCCAGCCTGGGCAACAGAGTGAGACTCTCACTCAAAAAAAAAAAAAAAAAAAAAAGGGATTGGCAATAGTGGGAAATGGCCAGGGGAGGTGGGGTTGGGATTTTTAGTAGTGGGAAACTGCCTGAGGAGGGGGGCACATCTCATCAACAAGGGCACCTGCATAACAAACATTTGTATACCAAACCCTGAATTGTACCCGACATCTTTAAAATAAAAAAACTTAAAAAAAAATGAAAATCTGAGAATCAGTGTTTCAGGTATTCTGGGATAAAGCAGTCCCATTTCTTAAGCCGTTCATCCTGGTCATGCAAACATAACTAATAAGGCAAATCAGTGGAAACTACACTATATTCAGGCTCTTATTTTTAGTCAACATGTATGTAATTTATGTACTAATGGGGTTGCAGGGAAGGCAGTTTATGTATTGAAACAGGTAAATAATACAGTTGATCTACATTACTTCCAAATTTTGGAGATTCTTGCCTTTATATTATTACAGCTGGATTGCAAGGAAGGAGTCGCCAACATGCAGATAGTTGAATTTGAGTCCTTTATTAGCTGGCGGTCGAGAGAGTAGGCTAGTGCCATAAAGAACTCTCAACCCCGAACAGAGTAACCAGAGGGTTTATAGGGGCAAAAGCCATGACAGCTGTACAATTATGATTACATTTCTTGGCAGAATACTTGCAGTTTTGGCTGTGCAAGTGTACAATTAGATTAGATATGGAACTTGTGATAAGGAAGTTTCTAGGCACCGAGGGAAACAGGAATGTGGGTTTCTGATTACAGGAAGGTTACAACATGTGATTATGGGAAGGTTCATGCAGGGGTCCTCTGGGTATAAACAGCCAAAATGGAGTTATTTATGTCAAGCAAGCTATTACAGGCTATTATAGGGTTCTTTAAAGCTTTTACAATATTAGGAAGTCTTTTTCATATTTTATGTCAATGTATTCTGTGATTTAAACTTATTCACTTTTGTACTATTTTTCTGTTGATATGAATACCTAGTCACTTTTTTTTCATTCTACTACATTTAAACACTTGGTGGCAATTAAATGTCCCATTCCTTTCACATTTTGATTAAGTCCCCCTTTAAGCATCTTCTTTAAAAAAAAAAACAAAATGAAAGAAAGAGGAAAGTCCCCATAGACAATGATTTTATGTATCAGGTAATAGCTATGTGAAGGGCCACCCACACTCGGACTAGGCAAGAAATACTCAAAGGAGTGGAGCCACTGGTCAGAAATACATCCCTCCCATAGGATACCAATTAGATATCCAGTTTTGCATAAATATTTTCCTTTTAAATAGGAAACAGATTAGGTCATTTTTATACTTTAGCATTAGTTGTCCTTAATCAGAATGTTATTCCCTTCCCTCTCCCACAATTTTCTTTTTGTGGTTCTCTTAATCATGGCTCCAGGTGGCTGGAAGGTAGAAAGATCTTGTGAAGCTAGCCTGAGGAGGATATATTTCAGAGGTCATTCTGAGAGAAGCTGCCTCAGAACCCTGTATTCTCCTGGGGATGCTGTTACTGCCTTTGAACAGCTTGCCTTGGCAATAGGTGTTGGAATGGGTTTCACCGATCTTTTTCATAAACTTTGCCTTATACATTACTTCCACAGAAGGTCTCCCCTCCTCAAACCTCTGGAGGTAGCTGTCCATGGCTCACTTGCTCACTAATAGTTGTTTCTGAAGTTGAAAATCATATAAGGTTAATAGCAATGGTTCACTTATGCAGTGTGCAAGCTTCCTTCACTGAGTAGATCTGTTAGCCCAAGCCAGGACTCTTACTCCCTGGGGATCCAAAACGCCTACAGAGAAGGGTAGACAGGTACTCAAATAATAAGATTTGTGACAGAGTCAGGAAAAGAGAAGAGAAATTTTGAAGTCCAAGGAGAGGCTTTGTGAGAGATGACAATGAACAATGAGTGGATAGCATGAAAACACTGGAGATCTGTAGTTATCGTGGAGCAGGAGAGGGGAGATTAGTCAGCAAGAGATGAAGAAATTTAAGAGAAAAACGGGACATTCAGAAAATCAATTCTTTATACCCTTTAATTTTATCAAAAGATTTTGGAGATAACTGGAGTGACACTGGAAATTACTGCCTGTGTAAAGATAACTTGCTGACAACTTTGGATGAGAAATTATATGAAATGAATTTTTTGTAATTAAAATGGAGGGTTAGATAGCAAATATTTTTGGTTTAATAGGCCGTGAAGCAAAGTTGAGGATATTATATAGGAGTTTATATAACAATAGAGAAAATAAATGTTCATAATTTTTTAATGATGAAATTCAAAATATAATAATGACAATTAAGTTCATTTAAAAAAATACAGGTGTACTTGTGATAAGAATGAATTTCTCTCTTGAGCAGGATAGCATTCTGCTTAACACGGGTTCAAAGTTAGTTTTCACTAGGGAAATCAATTGTAAACTCATCTGTTAATGTTGATTCATAACGAGGTTTCTATATTTTATCTTTAAAAGTATCTTTTCACACAGATGGGTACTGCCAAATACTGACATCAATATATAAGTATATGATTTTAATGGAGCACGTTCACTGGTTGGAAAGCAAATGGAATTCTGTTAGATTTTCCTCTTGATATTTGATTTTAGCAACCCAGTCTATTGCATTTTAGTAACTACCCGAGGAAAGTTAAGTGAAAGCTCCTCAATTACACAGTTAAGTGAATATTGAAATATGGAGGGTTTTTGGTTTGTTTTGCTTTTTTGTTTTGGTTTCTTTTGCACTTTAATTCAAGTCTGGAACTATAGTTTGAACATAAAAAAACATATCCCCTGCTAATTTGTGTGGTAATGAATATTTTGTTTTTTGTTTTAACTTTTAACTGTATGCAATGTGTATAAAGGAGTTTTACATGACTGGATTTCAAAAGTGTTAGTTATCACAGAAATGATCTTATTGCGGTATAAGTTTTGCATATATGTGGTACTTTGCTTTGTTAAAAATTTTTTTCCAGCCATTTAGTGTTTAATAATAGTGATTCAGGGCAATTCTTTCAATCACTTAAAAATGTGAAAGCCAGTTCTCAGCCTGCGTGCTGTACAGAAACACGTAATGGCCAAAGTTTGGCCCGTGGCCTTAGTTTGTCAAACTCCAAATTAGACTGACATAGCCTTTGGAGTCAGACTTAGTCTGAATTCTGGTCACATCTCCTCTTGTGTTCTGGGGCAGATTATTTAAGCTCTCCAAACTCTGCAAGACAGGATAAGAGTTCTTCCTTCAGCCAGGCTCAGTGGCTTAGCCTGTCATCCCGCGCTTTGGGAGGCTGAGGTGAGTTGATTGCCTGAGCCCACGGGTTCGAGACCCGCCTGGGCAACTTGGCGAGACCTCATCTCTACAATAAAATAATAATAATAAAAAAATTAGCCGGTCGTGGTAGCACACGCCTGTAGTTCAAGCTACTTGGAAGGCTGAGACAGAAGGATCGCCAGAGCCAGCAGGTTGAGGCTGCTGTGGCCGGGAGCATGCCACTGCGCTCCAGTCTGGGCGACAGAGTGAGACTCCAACCCCCCCCAAATGTTCTTCCTTCATAGATCTGTAAAGATTAAATGAAGAGAGAGCATGACATAATATAAACAATTAGTAAACAGTATTAAAAATTCCACTATAATACTATAAATGTACAAAAAATTTAACCATGGAAAATGGAGGGTAGGGAGGAGGTGCGTGCTCTTATAGTAAAGCTAATGAGTTAAGTTGGGTAAGCATGCTTGGAGGAGGTGAACTGACCAACAATGCCTTCTGTCTGAATTCTTATTCTGGGACGATTTCAATATATTCCAATTACTATAAGTATTTTGCTGAGATTGCCATTGTGGGTTTTCTTTTTTATTCCTCATACCGCCTTATGAGATATGCATACTACCATTTTATAGTCCAGAAAACCAAGGCTGCCACCCTTGAATTTATCCTATTCATCTTTACCTTCCATCTATGCTAAACTAATCCAGTCAAACCTAATGTTAATCTGTATTTGCAGCCACTGCCCAGTGCTAGTATCACTGCCTCAGCTCCACATCAGATCATCAAGCATTAGATTCTCACAAGGAGGCAACCTAGATCTCTAGTATGCCCAATTCACAGTAGGGTTCATGCTCCTGTGAGAATCTAATGCCACCACTGATCTGACAAAATATAGAGCTCCATTCATCCACCGTTCACCTCCTGCTGTGCAGCCTAGTTTTTAACAGACCATGGACCACTACCAATCTGTGGCCCAGGGCTGGGGATCCCTGGCATAGAGCATGATTCATAGGCTTTCCTCAGACCTTCTAGCGGCTTCTAAATGTATTAAAGTCTTTATTATTCTTTTTTGTATAACCTGATGTTGTGCCTATTTCTTCCCACATTGGATGATTTTAAACAGCCAGGATATGTCTTATTTATTTTGGTATGTACTGAGATAAATACTGAGTGGTTATTCAGAATAAAATATTGAATCAACTAATGAATGGATGAAGACTGTTAACAAAATAGTCTTTTATTATTTTTTTCTCACTAATGACAAAGCTCTACAAAGTAGTTTAGTTCATTGTGCTCACTCTTTTCATATTCTTTTTCATATTGTTAATTCTTTATGAACTAAGAGAAATCTTTTATAGAAGGATTAACATATGTTCATATTCAGATCCCTAGTTTATTATTAAAAAGTAGTGTAAATTTATGCAAAAATTTCACTTTTCTGTAAAGTATAAAGTTTAATTTTGATAATGGATTCTGTATTATTTAATTATATTTTTTGAAAAATATTATAAAACATCTAAATTAGGACTTTAAGCACTTTAACTCCACTTTAGTTGATGAATAATGTCTCTCTATTTTTTGGTAGAATCAACTTAAAATCATCACAAGAAGTATAAATTTGGAAAGGAGAGCTTTATTTCTTATAAAGGGTTGCAGACTCTAGGCTGATCACTCTGTAGGCTGGAAAATGTAACCTTCAGCGGAAACTGAAAGGTAACACTTCTGAGAGGAAGTGTGAGAAAGGAATTTATGCCTAATTGGTTGGCCGAATATACATATTAAACAGGTTAAAGAAAAAGTTATGAATGTCCATGAAAGGGAGACGAATGCATGTTTAGCAAGCAAGCATGCATGTTACAAACATCCCATGTTCACTGTGAGATAGAGGCTTAACATTTAAATGCAGTAAAATTAGGCTTTATGTGGCAAAAGGTAAGATGGAGTGCACAGGGGTGCCCTGAGTGCAACCTCCACGGACCAGCCAGAACCAATCCATGGTGGTGGTGTCATATCAGGAAGGAATGTTCGTTAGTTGTTGTGTCTAAACTGCAAAAATGGAAGGGAGTCTGGCAACAGTGTCAAGTACTAGGTTGTACTCAGTGGTGGAACAAGCCTTTTATAAAGGCTGGTTTCTGTTTAACTGTTAGGAAAGAGAGTTTAATGGTGGTTGGCAAGATAGAGGATATTATGAGGTATGGCTGATCTGTCATGGCCAGGAATTCAGTTTTTAAGGTTACTCCGTGATCGCCTTGGCCAAGAGGGGGTCTTTCTAGCCAGTACGATGGCTTAGGATCTTATTTTTATTTCTCAGTAAGAATACTAAAAAAAAAAAAATTTGGTATATGACGAATGAGTTTTCCTAAACTATTTTCTAGAGTATGTTTTGATGTACCTCATCGGCAATCTAATTTGATTCATGATTGAACTGCAGCTTTTTAAGCCATATCCAAATTTCACTTCCAGTATGACCAGTGTCTTAACTGGCTTTGCAGTGATGCCGGGTAACCAAAACGGAAAAGGGAACTTGTATATTAAAGACAAACTCTAAACTGGCGTGTATATGCATTTTTCTTTTAATTCATTCAGTGCCAAGTAATAATTTTTGTTATTTATTACCAGAAATGGAAATGATTAATGTTATCCACCTAAAAGACATTACATCTTTCTTCTTCTTATGGTAACTGGCATGTGTAGATTGCTTTAGTTTCCCAAGCATTTCTACTTTCATAAGGTGGGACGATGAATACATTCTTCCTCTTGTGTTCCCAGCATCTAGTTTAGAGCTTGACACATAATGCCTGACTCAACAAACATTTACTGAATCATAGAATAAATGAAAGTATTATCACACTCCATGTTCACAGCATTATTCCCATTAGACAGATGAGGAAAGGATCAGACAGATTAATCGGGGGAATATTTTACAAGGTCACTGAGATCATAAGCAATAGCACTAAGATTTAACCCGAATTTTTTGGCTTGAAAGCCATAATATTTTCAATTACTCCATGCTTCTTCTTCTATTAAAAGTGTACAAGTTTTTAGAACTGACCTATCTAGTCACATTTTTCAGAAGAATTTATTGTGAATACTTCATACTTTATCTCTAGCATTTTTATGATATTTAGAACCATAAAACAACCTTAAACTTCCTCGGCACAAAAGCACCAGAAAGGCCGATTGAGAAATCTGCCACAAATTTTAATGTGCATCTATAGAGAATTATGGTTCCCGTAAACATTCTGGGGTACTCCCCAGGGAGTTTTCTGGAGTACTAATTTCTAAAGTTGTTTAGAAGTTTCGTGAAGTTAGGAACATCTTTTTGCTGCTTAGGCAAGCATGTTTTCTGTAGGTACTATTTCTAAAGTTCAAGGAAAGAAATTGTTGGTGATAGAAACTTTCTCTAGGGGCTTCATCTACAGAAAAAAAGGCTCACTTGCCACAAACAAACCATTTCTAAGAGAGTAACAATTTTGTTGACTACATTTAAAGACAGAAACATGCAGTCCCAAATGCGATTTCAGTTTTCCAAGGGACAATTTTGTTCTTTTTCAAAAATGCCTTGGTGATTATATTTTGTTGTTTTGTTTTGTTTTGCTTAGAAGGACTGCTTAGTGTGCCTCTTTAGTCAACATGAAAAAGGAGAAAAGAACATACAACTGAATGATCCTCTGATGGCCTTAAGGCAGTGGATTGAGCATATCTCTTAAATATAAGGCGGTAGTCTAGGTAACACTGGTAAAGACTTAAAATCAGACTCAAATACTCCTCAAACACTGATCCAGTCAGACTGATTCAGATTAAATGTTTACTTTTTTTTCCCTAGAGAATGTCTATATTCCACACTGATTTTAAGAAATCCCTTTAAAAGTACTGAAATCTTTGTAAGAAAATGTTAACCTCCTACATTAAGAATTGGATTAAATTTACTTACAACAGACAATTGGGTTCTATTATATTTAATAGTATATAAGGTTATTTTCTCTTTCCTTTTTTTTTTTTCTTTTGAGTTGGAGTCTCACTCTGTTGCCCAGGTTGGAGTGCAGTGGCAGTGCATGCTCGCAGCCACCCTAGCGTTGACCTGCTGGGCTCAGGCGATCATTCCACCTCAGCCTTCCAAGTAGCTGCGTGTGCTACCATGCCCAGCTAATTTTTTAAAAAATTTATTGTAGAGACGAGGTCTCACCAAGTTGCCCTGGTCTCAAACCCGCGGGCTCAGGCAAACTACTCTCCTCAGCCTCCCCAAATGCTGGGATTACAGGTTGAGCAACCGCGTCCGGCCTCTTTTTCTTTTGATAACTACTGTTTTTAAAATTATTGCTTTCTAAACTTGTCTTGTTAGGCTCTGGGATATATATGGATGTATGTGTATGTGTGTATATATTTGGTGGTTGGTTTTTTGTTTGTTGACAGAAGAAACAGAAATTTAGCACGACTAGAAATTGCATCAATATTTTAGGACATTTGTGTCGTGTTTTGACTACTTTGCAGCTTTCATATATTCCTTGTAGATAAGACACAAATACTTAAAATACATGTAATTTCTTAGAAACTGTGTAAATTTCCCAGCTTAATACATTTATAAGTAACTTTGTACTATTTTACCTATATCTATAAAATTTATGTACTAAATTTGCAAAAAGAAAAAGCTTTTAAAGCTATTCACTGTGTGAAAGTGAAGGTAGGCTTAAATTTGGGTTTGTTTTTTGAAGAAAATCCCATTAGATTATGAACTTTTTCAGGGAACACTCTCTATGTCATTCATGTCTGTATCTCCAACACTAGGTCTGATGAGTTCCCCGTTTAAACATGCCATAAATTTTTGTTAACTATCTGAATGAAAGACAATTACATGCTATCCTGCATATGTTCATCTAGGTACTAGCACACGAGGGTCAAATCTAACCCATGGCCTAATTTTGTATGCCCTGTAAGTAAGAGTACTTTGCACATTTTTAAAGGGGTTGTAAAAGTAACAAAGGAGAATCTGTGACAGAGATTATATGGCCTGCAAAGCCTAAAATATTTGCTATCTAGCCCATTATGGAAAAATGTTTTCTAGACTCATTTTTATTCTGAAATATACTATTTTTACATATACTTTAGTCAGAGCTCAGACCCATTTTGGAATAATGTTATCCAGGGAAGCAGACCCTGTTAACCACCTATTCAAAGTCATTCTGCTTCTCTCTCGTTAGCAAAGACACCACTGTATTTGGTTTGCAATAGAACTACTCTACGGATGGAACACCGTAGGACCAAATCAGTTTTGGCCATTCCATTTGATTTTTCTGGAGTAGGCATGTGACTCAGTTCTGGAAGATGAAACATAAAGGGAAATGGCCAGGAAGATTTCCAAGAAGAATTTTACTCTTCTTTAAAAGGAAAACATGTGAAACTGAACAAACATGTTTGCTCCCATGTCATTCTTTCTTGGGACTCAGTAATGTGAGGATGTGTTTTGTCTCTTTGGTCGTCATCTTTTGAACATAAAGGGGAAGCCAAAAACATTCACAGTGATGTTGATCTAACACTGTCATTGTTGTTCCATTGAATCTCCCTCCACCTTTCTTGATATATTATTAAATATCATGTATTTATCATTTAGACTATTGTTAATTCTGCATTCTGATATGTTCTGCTAAAATATGCTAACTTATTCATTAAGGTTTTAAATCTATTCTAATAATCAACTCAACCAAATTATTAAAGTTTTGTTTGACATGAAAAACCTTCTCAAATGACTTGGAGTAATGATTGAAGTTATAGTGCTATCCTGACAGGGATGAATGCAACTGATACCGCATAATCTTAGAAATGGTCATTTGGTTTTAAATTGGAAAGATGACCACTTGGAGAGCAAAGTGAATTCAACCATAAAAAAACAATCAGCCTTACTTCTAACCCTATCTGATTAAGAAGTGTGTGGGAACATTTTTAGATGTTTATATGGTCTGTATTGTCAACCTTAAATAACAAGGGTTAGAAAATATGATGAAATGTAGACTTTATTTCAGCACCAAGCTTGAGGATGGTCATCTGGGAAGCACAGATTACAAATAATGGAAGTCAGTGTTCTGAGGTGTAGAAGTTTGGGGTCGGTTTAGGGAAGCTTCATAGAATTTCAATATCTTTCTATATAAGGCTAAATGCATAGTTATAATGATCTGATTGGTCAAAGTGGTCTTTTTCTTTTGAGAAATGTATACTTAACATTCACATTGAAGATGGGGTCATAGGGTCTTTTGCTCCCTGGTCTGAGTTAGGTAAAGGACAATTAAAGGGAGCAGCTAATCTATAACAAAGGTCAGTGTTTAGAAGGGGAGAAGGTCTGGTCTCTGACTTCTCCTAGTCTTTTATAGAACAAGAACTACGAGAAGGAGGAAGAGATAAGCTATAATCTAAGAAGCAGAAATTACAACTACATTCTATATAACAGATTATAGTCACATCACTCTCAAGACTTAAGAGGTTTTTGTGGTTCCAACAGCTTTAAAATTTTATTTATTTTCACAGTATGAATGTAGACTGCTGACACTTCACTTAACTAGATATTGTTCAGAATATGTTAGATTGAGAATTAAGGGAAATAATGCCTGTGATCTGTCAAAATGATGTTACAAATCTATGCTCTAAAGTTCATGCTCTTGAAACCCCACATTCCTCCCCCATGCTTATTTCAGAATGGATAGAAATGCAATGTTATTGTGATATTATTTTACCCTATTTTTGTATTTTGATATCACAGCATGGAAAATTGCATTTTCACTGCTATGTAGGAAACTTCCCAGGCTCTCAAGTACAGACTAATACTCTTTAGACCTCTATTGACTCCAGGTTAGCTATGTTAACTATCAAAACCTTGCTACACATTAACTTTCATTTAACTTGATTGGATGTTTTCTGAAACTTTTCAAATAACTTTATGATAGTGATAATATTTTTTCTGTTGCATGTGTGTTGCTTATCTATACATGGCATGCGTAGCACTTTAGATGGACTTTTCATATACTTATCCATCTCTGACTTGTAGTATCTTCTGTTATTGGTTAGTTTATCTATGGCATATCATGCATTATTCTATTTCTGTCTGTTATTGTGAACGTTTAACTACCTGTCAGAGGCCTACGACTTCCTGCATTTGTAAAGAGGCAACTACTTGTCTCCCACCAAACTGCCTTTATATAACAAATTAATAGAAAACTTCTTTATTTAAAAGAAAAAAGTGTTACATTATTGTTAATAAATTTCTCTAACGTACATTATTCTTTACAGTATATAGTGCATTTGTATTTCCTCATAAAAACTTCACAATGCCAATATACTTTATTGACACTTTCATATTTTAAAAACAGAGGCTCAGAAAGTTTAGGAGACTTGCTCAAGTCACTTTACTTTTAAGAGGCAAATCCTGGCTCTCAACCCACATTTCCTGACTCTCATTCCCTCTCAGAAGTAAGACATTTGAACTGTCTTCTTTGGATCCTGCCACCATCTTTTTGAATGACTTTTGGAAATAAGTAATTTTTGAAATAGAATTTTTGTTATATGTGGCCAACTAAACTGACATCTGATATCTTCACTGAAATCAGTGAGACTGTTTAAAATTTTTGCATCAATTCCTTTTTTAAAAAGTGTAGAAAAATATTCACCACATATTAGAAATGCATAGAAATATTTTGGAAATGTATGAGTACTGTGAATAAAATCAGTGTCACATACAACTACAAAGTCTCTTGGTATAATGTGTCAGATGTCAATGTCAATTGAAGAGTATAATCAAAAGTCTAAACATAAAATTTGCCACTTAATTTACCATGCTATCTTTCTTTGCCTGTATTCTCAGCAGATGACAGAATTCTGCATATCTGGCTGTCAGTTTTTACTGGTGGTCATCACATGAGCGGCGTTCATTCCATTTTAATTAACCTCAAGCCTTTAGTTTACAAGGAAGAGCTGGGTTCCCTAACTATTTCCATCAAATGAGTGATCTTATAAGTCATCACAGGCTGTGGTTAAATCTCACAAGAATAAGCTTGGTTACTAGAGAATTTAACAAACTGTTTGCCTTTTTTTTTTGGTTAAAAAAAGGACCCTCATATTCTTTAAGTCTTGTTGAATAGTGTTACAATGAACTTGAGAATTAGCTCAGAGACTATTTTTTTTGACATCTGTCCATCTATCTGTATATATTTTTAGAGTACATTAAAGGAAATATGCCTTTTGGTAATATTTTTTACCTTCATAATGTATGTGAAAAATTATTCTTGTTTTATCCTCTAAGGATAGTTAAGACTGAAAATTGAATTCACTGCTATACACATGCTGGCCTTGACAGAGAAAGGCCCAGGATTATCTTCAGAATCAAACCTTCATTGTTGAGATAAAATGAAAGAGACTTTACTGCTCTTTATGTAATTAAATACAATCATTATTATGAAAATTTTTCTGCACAGCTGTTAGGTTGAAAAAAATTTAAGCATTATCAGTAATCCCTTTATGTCTTTGACGTGATTCATAGTTCCTCATGTATTCTCTGGCTCAAAAAAAAAAAAAAGAAATAGAATTTGAAAACTTCCATGGGTAAATAATGCTTATTTGTTGCTTTAATATCAATTCTGTAGCTTGTTTTTTAATTCAGTGAATTATTCAAATAGTTAAGGTGCCATGTCTTAACAATTTATCCATTCTGTGACTCATAGTTGAAGGGTCAAGTTGCCAAGCAGGTCATAAAATAGTCCGTTGAATTTAGTCTCAAACTTTTAGACAACTGAAATAATAATCTCTAATTGGGCTGTTAATTAAGCCTCTCTAAGGTATTAACATATGTATATGAGGAGAAGTTATGCTGTCTTCCAAGTATTTTCATGGTTAGGGATCTGGGGTGATGAGTTACCTAACCTATTTGATGCTGTTTGGCAAAAATTCCCCAATTGAATTAATTAGTATTAAAATGTATTGTAATCTCTTTTGTCTAGATCTCAGATGATTCTAAACACGTGCTGGGAAGACAGAGGTGCAATATACGGGTTTTCAAAACCCCATGCATTAGTCCAAGTTCAGTAATCCCTGAGGTCTGGGAATTTTTTTTTTCAGTCGTAGGTGAGGCTCTTATGTCTTTTGAGGGAAGGCTAGAAAGAAGATTTTGCAATTTCATAAGGTCCTTTTTAAAAGGGATTTGTTTTACCCTGTATCTGAGGGACTCTTGGTCTTGAGAAGTGGTTTATGTCTAAGAAATAGAGGAGAAAATCTTCCACTTCTTTATGATATCAAAATCAGTCTTCTGCTTACAACACTAGACTTTTTGTTGGTTTATTTGGATCAAGTGGGACCCTAGTCATCTGCCTATTTTAGTCCAAGAAACACACCACAGTTAATTAGTAACTACCAACAATCCTTATGGGGTACCTTATTCTGATTACTTTTCTATCTATGCTGCCTATTTCTAGAAGTATGAGCATCTTGTTTCTAGCAGGTAAGTACTGCAACTGAGTTTTTTCACTCTGACATCTAATCATCCTTACTGAAATCAGTAAGCCCATTTTTAGAGCAGCATTTTCTACCTTCCTAGTTGGCCTGCTTGGGACAACCATTGTAGCACCTTTCAAAGTGCTGTATGTATATTTTTACTGATATATATATTTTTAAATTTTTTACTTGAAAATAATTTCGAACTTATAGCAAAGGTGCACAAACAATCAAATACAAAAAGCAATAGTATGCCCTTCACCCAGATTCATTTATTAACATTTTGCTCCTTTTGCTTTATCATTTGGACTCCCTGTCTCAATATTTGAGAATAAGTTACATACTTCCTGGTCTTTTAACACTAAATACTTATTTTCTTAGAAAAAAATATATCCTCATGTAACAACTGTACAGTTACCATTTTCAGTAAATTTAACATTAATTAAATACTTATCTACTATGTCATACATATTCTGTTTTATCAACTGACTCAGTAATGTTCTTTATTGAATTTGTTTAGTTTCCAGTATAAAATGCAGTCTAGGGTTAGGTTTTGCACTTAGTTGCCATGTCTTCTTAGATTTACTTAATTTAAAACATTTCTAAAGCCTTTCTTTGCCTTTTATTACATTAGCATTTATGCACAATACTCCTCCCCTACCTTTTCATAAAATAAAATAGCTGGGCATGGCAGCTCACACCTGTAATTCCAGCACTTTGGGAGGCAGAGGTGAGAGGATTGCTTGAGCACAGGAGTTCAAGACCAGTTTAGGCAACATAGTGAGACCTTGTCTCCACAAGAAAATTTAAAAATCAGCTGAGTGTGGTAGTGTGCACCTGTAGTCCCAGCTACTCAGGAAGCTGAGGCGGGAGGATCACCTGAGCCCGGGATGTCGAGGCTATAGTGAGCTATGATCGTTCTGCTGCACTCCAGCTTGAGTGACAGAGTGAAACCCTGATTCAAAAAAAAAAAAAAAAATCGACAAGGGTACCTGCATAATGAACGTTTGTATACCTAACCCTGAATTGTACCCCACATCTTAAAAAAGAAAAAAGAATGTTTCTCATTTTTATTATGATGGCTACATGTCTACTCATGATTAGATTTAGGCTATGTCCTCCCAGTCAGAATATTTCTTAGGGTATCACATTGAGAGTCACATAATATCCATCTATATGATGTAGTTACTATTTTTTACCTTGCAAACAATAAATAATCTTTAGAAGGATAATTTAAGATCACACGTGAATATTTTGCCTCTTATAAAAATGTATTTCCCCTAGTTTTTTTTTGTTTGTTTTTTTTTTGAGTTGGAGTCTCACTCTTTCGCCCAGACTGGAGTGCAGCGGCCGCTCCCGGCCACCGCAGCCTCGACCCGCTGGGCTCCGGTGATCCTTCGGCCTCAGCCTTCCGAGTAGCCGGAATGACAGGCATGCGCCACCACGCCCGGCTGATTTTTTGATTTATTGTAGAGATGAGGTCTCGTTGCCCAGGCAGGTCTTGAACCCGCGGGCTCAGGCAATCCATTCACCTCACCCTCCCAAAGGTGCGGGATTATAGGCTGAGCCACCAAGCCCGGCTATTTCCCCTAGTTTTAGCATCAGTTGATGATTCTTGCCTGTACCAATCCTTACTGTAATGACTGCAAAAAAGATAATTATTTTCTAACTCCAGCACTTCCTCTGTGTTTATCAGTCAGTACTTGGCATTCTTCTAAAAGAGGAGCCCCTGTCTTATTACTTATTTATTTATTTATTTACTTATTTATTTATCTTCTTATTTATTTATTTGTTTATGTAGTTTGTATACATAAGTATATACATTATATTCATAAGTACATATATTTTACATATAAATATCTATAGATATATATATTTTATGGATTCATAATTTCCTATTTTTTCCCAGTAATTTTAAGATATTTCTGTCTTTATTTTGTCTACCAATTTACTTCTAAATTGCCTACATAAAGGGAGCATCCTCTGAGTTTCCTGAGGAGAAATTGCTATAGATTGAGTGATTTAGGGACATAACAAATAAATTCACTCCATTCTTATTTTTCTGCATTTTAAAATTCTTCTTCTATATTATACTAAATAAGGTTAGACATCTCACCTTTCTTTAGTACAGGCCACCACTGCATCCAGAGTCCAGTAAATATTTAATATTTAATGCCATAATGTTGATACCATGAATTGGTACATTTAGTATATACACTCTTTCCCTGGGCTAGTCCTGTGAAAACCCATCTTGCACATATTTTTCAGTTTTCTACTAAAATATATATTGACCAAATTATGGGTCTATTAGATGTGAAGCGATAACTCTGTTTATTTCCCTAGGACAAGCTGTAATCTATCTCATCATAAGTCTAGTGTCTAGTAGGTGTGAATGAGACAGAGTTGGAGGAAGAGTACTGTAATCACTTTGGAAGGTGAAATTATTGCAGTATCTCCAAACACATTGTGGCTTTTTTCATCAGAGCGTAGAGAAAGAACAGTTTATGCTGGTGAAAAGATACTCGTCTTTAGGATTCAGTTCAACTGAATCCTAAAAATGCCCCTACTCAGGATTCCACTTTTCTTGATAAATACTCCAACTTTGACATAAGAGGCATGGCAAGGCTTTACATTCAGTTTATTTTGAGAGTTAACAAATTATGGGTGTCAAACTCTGTGTCTGATTTCTGGCTACATCAGTTTTGTGATTGCAAGAGATCATGGTGGGTGTTCTCTTATCTTCTAACCATATCTTCAGCTAAAAAACAGATAAACAGACTTTACTGTTTTTTAAAAAAAAATATGAATTCTTCAAAGTAATGAGATAACTAGCATTCTGTATTCTTTATTCCCTCCTTATGATCTATCACAGTACTAATTTGGTCAGTAAAAACCTTCTCTTCAATAGGCACTTTATTTCAAGTGACTAAAGGTGATAATATGCATACTCCATGGCATAAGCTACGCGTTTTTCATTTTTTAATGGCACTGGAGTCATCCTTGTTTCACACAATAGGTCTAATAATCACTCCCAAATTCCCATCTTTGAAGATTTTTGCCTGCAACTACTTCTAGTCCTACGGTATTAGTTAGCATTCAATGTAAAAGCATTTTGAAGTAACTTGAAGTTTTAAATGAGGCAACCATTGAAAGTTCCTATGATACGAGATGGGTCCAATTAACAGCCTGATGTCATTATTTCCTCTGATACAACTCTCTCTAAAAAGAAGCAAAGAAAAGGCTATTTAATGAAAGAAGCAGAAAGTCTTCAAATTTCTATGACTTGTTAGTCAGGAAAACACCAAAAAAGATAAGAAAATAATTTTGACCTCACTTTTACCTTTCAAATCTCACTCAAGTGAATTTAATCTGAGAAACCAGAACAATGCAATGAATACATGTTTACAGTTTCCCCAAATCTCAATTAGAGATAGGTTGGAATCTAAGTTAAACAAACCAGCCGACAATATTCAACATAGCCCGGCAGTGAGAATTGCCATGCTTAGACTCAGACGCAATCAAACCAATTCACAAATCTGTTGTTAATGAGAGTTGTAAGCGGTAAATGTTTGACTCAATTCTCATAGCATGCATTTGTAAATCACACCTTATAAAACCCATACAATGAGTGATTCTGACTTCTCTCCAGTGAAGTTTATTACACCTATTTTTCCCTTTTGATGATGATGATTTTTTGAGTCAGGGTCTCACTTTGTCACCCAGGCTGGAGCCTGGTGGTGTGACCATGGCTTACAGCAGTCTTGACCTCCTGGGCTCAGTTGATCCTCCCACCTCAGCCTCCAGAGTAGCTGGGACTACAGGTGCACACCCACCACACCGAGCTAATTTTTTTTGTTGTTGTTTTTAGAGATGAGATCTCTCATTATGTTGCCTAGGTTGGTCTAGAGCTCCTGGGCTCAAACAGTCCCCCTGCTTCGGCCTCCCAAATGTTAGTAAGCCACAGTGCCGGACTATTGTTTAATATTCTTAAATCATGAAAATAAATGACATCTAGCTCACGTCTAAAGTGATTTTGCATTTAGTTTCATATTTTATTGTAATAAAGTTTTATTTTCTAATAATAATAAGCCTTATATTAAAGTCAATTAATCAATAATTACATATGATTCATTAACATATCTGCATTTTAGGCACAGCAAAACCAAACTGATTTTTTAATAATATGGTTTGGAAGATCCAGTTCACACAAGAGTGAAAAAGAGCCTTATCTTTCACTGAGGCAATGGGGCCAAACTGAGTATACTGGCACACAACGTGTTATTGACTGCTAACCAACAGGATGGCTCATTTGATATATTTGTTAATATAGGCTCTGATGTAAGCATATCTTCTTCCTTTTGTTTTGCATTTTGTTGCTTTTTTTTGATCAGTAACTGTATTTTTAACTGAAGTAGAAATTCATAAGGAAAACATGAAAAATATAACTGTAAGCTAATTGGCTTTGAGGCTTTGGGGATTTGTTTTATTATGGAAGAAGATTCAACTGAAAGATAAATGCACACACACAGCATGAAAAAATATCGACCCTACAGAAACCACAGGAGAAAGCTCAATTGGTTTGCAATGCTATCTGATTCAGAAGTGTATATACATGAACTAACTTTTATTGTGTTCGTTTTATTTATACTTGTTTATCTCCTCTAAGCAAAAACTTATTCATTATTTGATGAAGAATTCAATAAAAGGGGGAAAGGCTATGATAAGAGAAGAAACTGTTTTTAAAAAGTACCTTTCTGATATCTTATTTAAAGGTTTTTATCATATGGTAAGGTTTTGTTGAATTTTACATTTTAACTTATGCTTGCAGCTTTCATTATTCAATACATTAACCTCCTTAATTCTTGCATTAAAATATTTTTTCTCTAAGCATGAATGAGGGAAGAATCTCCTCCGTCTGGGTAAAAAAGAAAATAAGGAGGTTACTTATTAGAATAAAGTTTTCAACTATTATCTGGTGCTCTGAGTAGGAATAGTTCATGCTTAAGAACACCTTTTTAAAGTAAAGCCCTTTGATCACTTGTGCAAGCCCATGTTAGGGTTGCAAATAACATGACTTCATATCTGATGGAACCTCTAGCAGATCCACTCTATTCCTCATATCTCTCTGAACAATGTAGATTAATCTTCAGAAGAGATAACCTTAATGGAAATATAGTGCAACATTATTTCAATAACATATTCTGAATTACTGAAAATCGGTATTTCCAATGATATTACAAAGCTCACAGCTATCTGACCCCAACTATAGATACAGAACATGGCACATGCAAAATATCATTATGAACCAGGAGAGGTATCTGATTTTTGTTGCAGCAAAATTTAGATCTGAAGAGTACATAACTATGAAATGCATTTCTAGTACAAAACAGCTTGAGGACCAGAAGAGCTCAACATTATATTTTGCTTTTGAAAGTTGCAATGAAAAGAGATGCCCCAGCAACAATTTGAAAGAACTTAGAAATATCCAAAGAATATACACACGTAAGAATAAAGGGTTTTGTAGGGAAGGAGAAAGAAATCACAGGCAATAATCAGTCACAGAGAAGTCTGAATCTATCCAGGCAAAGATAAAGATAAAGTACACACGTCCTCTGATATCCTTCCTCAATCACGTGTGTACTTTATCTTTGGATATGAACCTCCAAGATATTCTAATTTAATTTAATTTAATTTGAGTTGTGGTGGTACATGTGACGATTTACTACATAAGTAAGTTGCATGCAGGTGAAGTTTGGGCTTCTAGCAGCCCTCTCCTCTTCTGGATAGCGGACCTGGTACCCGTTGTGTTGCCATGGATTCCCCGTCCTGCTCTCCACCAGCAGTATCCAGTGTCTGCTATTCCCACCCTTGGAACCACCAAGATATAGGTGAAGAATCTTAGTGTCAGTAGAGCCCAAGCACGCGTTTGCGGGGTGACTTACATAATCCCAAACTGCATAGATAAAGCCATGCTGTATGACAAGTTAAACCAGGTACAAACTGTCGATCTGTGCCTTCTTTCCAAACCCTATAAAAACACATGACCACATCCTTGTCCCTGCTGTTTTGCTTTTTTTTTTCTTTTTGAGTTGGAGTCTCTGTCTGTCACCCAGGCTGGAGTGCAGTGGCACGCTCACAGCCACCGCAGCCTTGACCAGCAGGGCTCAGGTGATCCCTTTGCCTCAGCCTTCCAAATAGCTGAAACTACAGGTGCCTGCTACCACGCCAGGCTTATATTTTGATTTATTGAGGAGACGAGGTCTCACCAAGTTGCCCAGGCTGGTCTTGAACCCCTAAGCTCAGACAATTCTCTCACCTGGGCCTCCCAAAGTGCTGGGATTATAGGCTTGATCCACTGCGCCTGACCTGTTTTGCATTTTTACTTCTCTTGTTTTCATTCCTAATACATCCGTGGCTCTGGATTCCTGATTCTTCATCTGACATCTATCCTCAAACTCATTTACTCCCTTGACTCTTTTTTGCCAACAACACTGCCTATCAACCTAAATAAAAATCTGGTATAGAAAATAAGATGAAAGAAGGAATTCCAAGATGGCAACAGAGGCAGTCAGAGTGCCCGAGTTTCCACATAAATGAGAGGGTGCAGAGACGAGGGTTCATGCTAGGGTGTCGGCAAATGGGTGTGCGAAAGTCTGATTGAGTGGAAACGTGGGAGGGAGCAGCCCGAGCCCTCCAGCTTAGGGAGCTGCCCTGTGCGGTTGTTCCGATCCCAGTCCTCTGTACTGCCCAGAAGCAGGCACCATCTCTGAAGCACAACCAGTGGAAAAAAGGGAGTAAAATGGAGGGAACTACCCACTGCTGGAGCAGACATGGGCAGTGGGAACTGTGAAAAAATATACTACAGAAACCCGACTTGAGTCCCAGCCGAGGAGACCCAGATGCCCCATCCCCAACTGAAGCATTTACATCAGCAGCTGCAATGGAAGAAACCTAACCCCAGCTCACAGCGGATGAGAGAGAGTGAGTTTTGGAGTGACCCAATCCTTTTTTCCCAGTTATTCACCAGGCGGGAGATTCAGGTGAGCAACGTCCTGATCAGCAGGCATGGAGAGGGCTGAATGAATGTAGGTAGATCAGTTGGGGGCAGTTTGCAACCTCCCCCCAACTGTACGAGGTGAATAGGGGGCCAGATTTGAAGCATTTGTGGTCTGCAGCTGCAACCACAGCTCAGAGCTTAGGTCCAGCTCACAGTGGATGGTCAGCAGTGAGTTTACCCAGTGATTCAGAAGATTTGTGATTCAGGTGGGCAACATCTCGACCATCACACAGAGGGGGCTGAATACTGGTGGATCAGATGGGGGCACTTTGCAGCCTCTCCTCAACCACAGACTGAACAGGGGGACAGATTTAGAAGTCAGAAAGATTTAGAAGTCAGAAACTCCTCCCCTCTGAAGCTCCTCCTCTCTGCCCTGAGCTAAAAGAAGCAGTGCTTAGGTCACATCAGCAAGAATAAGTGCAAACAGTGAATACAAAATCTCCAGTAACAGCTCTGCTGTCGCAGAACCCATCACAAGAGATTTATCTGCAGAAACACTATAGGCCAGAAGGAACTGGACCCCAATCTTCAATGTTCTCAAAGATAAACAATTTCAACCAAGAATTTCCTATCCAGCCAAGCTCAACTTCATCATTGACAGAGAATTTAAATCCTTCCCAGACATTCAATATCTAAGAGAATATGCTGCTTTGAGACCAGTTCTACAGGAGATGCTTTAAAAGGTGCTGTGCACAGAAGAAAAAAGAAACAAAAGAAAGGCCATATAGTTCACAATATCACAAACAAACCTAGAAGCAGCAGAACATACAGCATATTCGCAAAAATGAAAACACACACATATATGAACACAAAAGCTAACTGAAAGCAAAACAGCCTTATAAGAGGATTATGTCAGGGACAAACTCTCACATTTCAATAATCAACCTGACTGTGAATGGACTAAATGCACCACTGAAAAGACACAGAATAGCAAACTGGATAAAAACACATGACCTAGTAATTTTCTGCCTCTAGGAAACTCATCTCACCACAAAGGACATCCACAGACTCAAAGTTAGAGGATGGTAAACAAATTTTCAGGTGAATGGATCACAAAAGAAGGCAGAAGTTGTGATCTTAACATCAGAAAAAACAACCTTTAAGTTATCAAAATTTAAAAAGATACAAAAGAACACAAAACAATGTTTGATCCATCAACATGGAATATCCATCCTAAACCTATATGCAGCTAACACAGAAGCACCAGCTTTTATAAAGCAGCTACTAACTAAACTAAAAAAAAGATTTTGACTTTAACACTACATAGCTGGGTCTAAAATATCCTACTAACAACCCTGGATAGATCATCGAGGCAAAAAATCAACAAGGAGTTCTTAAACCTCAACTTGATGCTTGACCAAATAGACTTAGTAGATACGTACAGAATACACCACTCAACAACCACAGAATATACATCTCATCATATTCTACTCATCACCATATGGAATGTACTCGAAGATTAACAACATCCTAAGCCATAAATCAGTTATGAATAATTTTCATAAGCTTGAAATTGTGCCATGCATCTATTCAGACCACAGTGGAATGAAAATAAATATCACCACCAACAAAATTCCCCAAAACCCACAAAGACATGGACACTAAACAGTATGATGCTGAACAACTCCTGGGTCAACACAGAAATTAAAACAGAAATTAAAAGATCCCTGGAAACAAAGGAAAACAAAGAAACATCTTACAAAAACTTCTGAGATGCCATGGAATCAGTATAAGAGGAAAATTTATATATCTACACACACACATCAAGAAAATAAAAAGATAGCCAGGCGCGGTAGCACGTGCCTGTAGTTCCAGCTACTTGGAAGGCTGAGGCAGAAGGATCGCCGGAGCCCAGCAGGTCAAGGCTGCGGTGGCCGGGAGCGGCCACTGCACTCCAGTCTGGGCGACAGAGTGAGACTCCAACTCAAAAAAAAAAAAAGAGAAAGAAAGAAAAGAAAAGAAAAAGAGAACTTGTTGATGGTCTAACAAGTCACCTAAGGGAACTGGAAAGGCAAGACCACCAAAACGCTAACTTCATCAGAAGAATCCATATCATTAAAGTAAAATCTAAAATACAAGACATAGAAGACAAAAACGCTGTAGAAAAAAAAGTCAATGAAACAAAAAGCCAGTTATTTGAAAGGATAAACAAGATTGACAAACCTCTAGCCAGAATGACCCCCAAAAAGAGAGAAAAGGCTCAAATAAACACAATCAGAAATGCAAAAAATCAAGCCACAACTGACCTCAAAGAAATACAAATGATTATCAGAGATTACTATGCACATCTGTGTGGAAACAAAGTCGATAACCCAAATGAAATGGAGGACTTTCTAACATCACACAACCTCCCATAGTTGAAAGAAGAAATTGAGATACTAAATAGACCAGTAACAACACAGGAAATTGACTCTGTCCTAAGAAAACTACCTACAGAAAAAAAGCCTTGGACCAGAGAGAATTCCAGTGGAATTCTACAAAACATACAAGGAGGAGCTGATATCAATCTTATTGAAAGTATTCCAGGCAATTGAGAAAGACGGAACTCTTTCCAAATCATTTTATGAAGGTGACATCAGGCTAATACCCAAACTGGTTAAGATCCAACTAAGAAAGAGAACTACAGGCCAATATCCCTGATGAACATAGATGTAAGAATTCTCAACAAGTTTCTAGCAAATCAGATTCAAAAACACTTCTCAAAAATCATCCACCATGACCAAGTAAGTAGCCTTCATCACCAGGATGCAGGACTGGTTCAACATCTTCAAGACCATAATGTAATCAGATACATCAACAGATGTAAAAACAAAAGCCACATGATTATATAATTAACTGTGTGGGGGGGAGCTTTTGATAACATCCAGCATCTTGTCTTGATTAAAACCCTCGAACACCTAGGCATAGAGTGAACATGTCTCAAAATAGTAAAAACTATCTATGATAAACCCACAGCCAACATATTGCTAAATGAACAGAAACTGGAAGCATTTCCCCTGAAAACTGGAACAAGACAAAACTGCCCACTTTCACCCCTCCTGTTCAACATAGTGTTGGATATCCTAGCTAGAGCAATCAGACAAGAGAAGGAAATTGGGGTATCCAGATAGGAGAAAAGTTATCCTTCTTTACTGATGATGTGATCCTATACCTCGAAAACCCAAGAGAATCTGCAAAATCCTCTGCACTGATAAAGGACTTTGACAGAGTCTTGGAGTACAAAATAAATGTGCAAAAGACAGTCATATTCTTATACACCAACAAGAAGCAGGCAGAGAACCAAATATAAAGCACAATTCCATTCACAATAGTCACACACAAAAAATGAAATACCTCAGCATCTTCCTAATCAGTAAAGTGAAAGATGTTTACAAGGAAAACTCCAAAACATTGCTCAAAGAAGTCAAAGATCACACAAACAAATGGAAAATATTCTGTGCTCATGGATTGGAAGAATCAATATTGTTAGGATATCTATCCTACCAAAGGCAATCTACAGATTCAATGCTGTACCCATTAAATTGCCAATATCATTCTTCTCAGACCTAGAAACAACAATACAGAAATTCATATGGAAGCATAAATGGCCACAAATAGCCAAAACAATCTTTAGCAAAAGAAAGAAAGCAGGAGGTATCACGCTTCCGGACTTTAAAATTTGTTTTAAGTCTACAGTGATTAGAACAGCCTGTTTTGGTACAAGAATAGGCATATTGGCCAATGGAACAGGATAGAGATTTCAGAAGCAAATCTCAATTTCTCAACCAACTCATCTTTGATAAAGCCTCTACCAACAACCACTGGGGAGGAGAGACCCTATTCAGCAAATGATGCTGGAAAAACTGACCGTGTGCAGAAGAACGAAACAGGACTCCTATCTATCAACATACGCAAAAATCAACTCCAAATGGATCAAAGACCTAAATGTAAAACCCTAAACTTTAAGAAGCTTAGAAAATGCAAGAGATAACCTTATGGAAATCAGAATAGGAAACCATTTCCTAATCAAAACTCCAAATGCCCATGCCATAAGAGCAAAGATAGACAATTGGGACCTCATCAAACTGAAAACCTTCTGCAAAGCAAAAGAAACCATCAAGAGAGAGGGAAGGCAGCCCACAGAATGAGAAAAAATATTTGCCAACTGTGTATCTGACAAAGTCCTAATATCCAGGACCTACAAGGAACTCAAATTTGCTGAAAGAAAAACAAACAGTCCCATTAAAAAGTCAGCCATAGACATGAATAGACACTTCTCAAAAGAAGATATATGGGCAGCCAACAGAAACATGAAAAAATGCTCAGCCTCTAATCATCAGAGGATTGCAAATCAAAAGCACATTGAGAATGCAAATCAAAACCACATTTAACTCCAGTAAGAATGGCCATCATTAATAAAACAAAAAACAACAGATGCTGGCAAGGATGCAGGGAAAAGGGAATGCTTCTACACTGCTGGTGGAAATGCAAAGTTGTCCAACCTCTATGGTGTGGTGATTCCTAAAAGAACTAGAAATTGACCTTCCATATGACCCAGCAATCCCCTTTCTGGGAATATATCTGGAAGAACTTTAATCACTCTACAAAAAAGATACCTGCACACACAGTTTCATTGCAGTACTATTTATAATCACAAAAACATGGAGCCAACTAAGCTACCCATTGAAATTGGACTAGATTTTAAAAATGAGGTACATATACATGATGGAATATTACGCAGTCATAAGGAAAGAACAAAATTATGGACTTTGAATCAACTTGGACAGATTTAGATTCTATAATACTCAATGATTTATCACAGAAACAAAGAACTGAGTGCCATGTGGACTTACTCATAAGTGGACTCTGAACATTTACCATATTGCAATAAGAAAGGGATTAGCAGTAGTTGGAAACTGCCAGGGGAGGGACATGACATTAATAAGGGTAACTGAAATCAAAACATGCAAAGTGGGGACCAAAGGGAGACCCTAATCCTGAATTATACCCCACATCCTTAAAATAAATAAATAAATAAGGTGAAAGACATAACATTTTATCTCATCTTTCCTGTATATGTCTTAGTCCATTTGTGCTGCTATAACAAAATACTTGAGACTGGGTGATCTATTTTATTTTATTTTGTGCTGCTATAACAAAATACTTGAGACTGGGTGATCTATTTTATTTTATTTTATCTTTTTAGAGACAGGGTCTTGCTCCATTTCCTAGACTGATCTTAAACTCCTGGCCTCAAGCAAAACTCCCACCTTGGCCTCTCAAAGTTCTGGAGTTGCAGGCATGAGACATCCCACTGAGCTGAGACTGGGTAATTTGTAACGAACAAAAAAATTATTAGCTCATGATCCTGGAGTCTGGGAAGTCCAAGAAGGAGGGTCTGCCCTTTGGCAAGGTTCTTCTTGTTGTTTCATTTCATGGCAGAAGGCAGAAGGGCAAGAGAAGGCAAGAAAACAAGAGGGGGCCAAAACTCTATAATGACACCAATCTCACCTGATCCCTCATGGTCTAATCACTTCTTGAAGGTATTGCCTCTTAATACTGTTGTGATAGAAATTACATCTTAACATGAGTTTTGGAGAAGACAAACGTTCAAACCATAGCAGTTTGCAAAACTGTTTTTTACATTATATTTGGTGGTTAATTTGGACATTAAGTTTTATAGGATGAAAATTTGGGCTTAAAAATTTTTAAATGAGTTAAAATGATGAAAGAGCAATTACTTTAAATAATATTCATATGTGGAGTATTCCTTGTAAACTCATCAATTATATATAGAAGTCAGCTTATGGGTTAATGGTATTCAAGGTGAAGAATCTATCAGCATTTTCCATTTTTATATTCACTACTTTTGGAGAAAGGGTAAAAAATCTTATTGGTTATATTAGATCTCTTAACCTGAAATGTAGACACCCTGTGCCACCATTTGCCACATAACACGTGCAAATACATTTTATTATAATGTCATTGTGGTTTTCTGGGTGAGAACAGTATCTTCCTGTCACTATAGTAGCCCTCACATGCCCCTGTAGCATGGATGGCTGATTCTTTCTTACAAAGCCTGGCTTGACGGAGTCTCTTGACCCAGAGCTTCATTTCTGAAGTTGCCAGAGTGAACTTCACTGGTTTTTTCAGCATGTTTAATGTGCTGATGAACTTCGATGTCTACCAAGTGTATTCTACAGAAATCAATTCCTGGAATAAAGACTTTCTCAGTTTAATCAAGACACATATAAGTAGAATCAAGACACATATAACAAATGCTAATAACAAAATTAACATTTATTAAACACTCACTATGTTCCAAGTTCTTTAGTACACAATTTACAATATTGATTCATTTAGTCTTTAATAATTTTATGAGGCAAAACTGTTATTAACTTTATTTTACAGAAAGAGAAACTGAAACAGAAAGGTTTTGTAATTTGCTCAAGTGCACAAGGAGGAAAAGGCTGAACTGGTATTTAAATAGATGTATCAGTGAGAAGTTTTGAGAGTCAACATAAAGTGAAATGGAACAAAGCAAAAAAGCCACACTAATAATAACTCAAAAAGTTTTTTTAAACCATTATTCTTCATACTTATTTGTCCACAGAACATACACTGTAAGTAATGTCCATTACTACTGTGTACCCCTCAGGAAATGCTTCAATTATTTAGCCAGATTTTCTATGACTGTACTTCCAGACATCAGATCAGCTCTGAAGTTCCAGAGTTCTTTGGGAACCTTGAATAGGTCTGAAATTTTCCACGGAAGGGTTTCAAGATATTCTGCCACATTTACTTTAGAAATCCACAGAGTTAGGAACAAGCCAAAGGTTTCTCATTTAATTCCTGCTTTATTGAAGTCGTGTTCTGCAAAGGCAGGAATTTTCATTGTTTTATTTCCTTTTTTACATTTCTTCTATGAAAAAGTATTTTATGAATATGTGAATTGAATAGCCATCATGTATCACAACTTGACTATATGTCAGATTTGTCCTAAAGCTTGAAGTTTAGGAGAGATCGGCAAAGAAGAATGGAAAGTGATTTCAAACGTCTGTCCTATGTGTCCCCATCTCCCTTGTTTCTCACACTTACTCTTATTCCCCAGTGCTCAAGAAAATCAAGATTCATGTCCCAGAGGACTTGAAGGGTTTCTTTGTTTGGTATCCAGACTTCTATGAGGGTAAGGAAAAGATTTTCATTCACAAATTTCAATAATGAATACTTTTGAGGACTACTATGTGGTAGCCATCAGACATTTGGTAATAAACAAAATGCTATACAAGTGCTTATGTAGTAATTGCTATGGGCCTTTTATAAATGATGTATAATATATATCATCATGTGAAAAGATATGTGACAAGGACACTATGAAATGCTTCACAGTATTGTTGATAAAAGTCACTAAAAGTAATGTTTCCAAAGCTATACTTTGTGTATATATGTAGGATAGTTATATATACATTTATTTATATACACATGCATATTTACATGTATATATAGACATGACATGTATATATAATATATATACATATATATAAGTATGACATGTATATAAACTCAGTGAATCTTCATTCACATTTTACATAAGAGAAAATTCAGGCCACAAGACTAATTGGCTAAGCTGGGATTAAATTAGCTATTCTTTAGAAGCCAAATTGTAAACAGTAAGGGATGGCTCCCACTCCGACATTAATGGACACGACAAATACCTAATCACACAAACGCCTACCAAAAATCATAAATGTGCCAGATGCCGGGGTAGGATAGCAAAGGATGTTATGACAGAGTGTAATGAGGGAGACAGATTCAGGGTAGGACTCTGATGAAAAGAACACTTAAGCTAATACTTGAAAGAAAGGGAGTGGCTGGCCAGAGGAGAGTAGGGAAGGCATTCTGGGTGAGAGAAAGTATGTACAAGGGCCAAGATAGAACAGGCATGTCCTTACATTGTTTAAAGAACTGAAGGAAGTGCATCATCATGTGACTTTAGGGGCTGAAAACAAGGCAGTGAAAGGAACAGAGGACACATGAAAAAGAGGCTGATGTACAGGGGAGGCCTAGATCCTGTTCACAATGTAAATCATGCAAAATTTTGCACACTATTTTTATTTTTCTTTTCATTTTTATAGAGGCAGCATCTTGCTATGTTGCTCAGGTTGGCCTCAAACTCCTGGTCTCTAGCAATCCTCTTGCCTCAGTTACAAGAGTAAGTCACTGCACCTGGTCTCATTTTTATTTTTATTTTTTTGGGTTTTTTTTTTTTTTTTTTTGAGTTGGAGTCTCACTCTGTCACCCCGACTGGAGTGGCCACCGCAGCCTCGACCTGCTGGGCTCCAGTGATCCTTCTGCCTCAGCCTTCCAAGTAGCCGAAATTACAGGCATGCGCTACCACGCCCGGCTGATTTTTTTATTTATTGTAGAGATGAGGTCTCGCTGCCCAGGCGGGTCTCGAACCCACGGGCTCAGGCAATCCACTTACCTCAGCCTCCCAAAGGCGTGGGATTACAGGCTGAGCCACCGAGCCCGTCTCTCATTTTTATTTTAATGAGAGGTCATTGTCAGATTTTATGATCCTACTTCTAGTTTATAAATGTTAGTCTGCTTTTTGTACTTTTATAGCAAGATAGTCCTGATAATACACAGCACAGTTCTGAAAGGATATTTATTCCTTTACAGATGTTTTCTTCATTACTTCAACTAGTTCATTTGTATCACAGATACCACATGGACAAGTTTTGTATACCGAAAACATAGTTGCCTTTACAAGTATTTTAAAAATAAGTTTCACTATAAATAAATATGATATATAAAAACACATTTAGAAATTCTTTACTGATTACTGTGAAATAAAGGAAAAGATGTGAAAGACTGCTACTTCAAAGTATCGTTGATAAAAATTACTAAAAGGAACTTTTTCAAAGCTATCCAATTCTCGTTGTAGGCTATATAAATGTTAGATAGCATATATTTAGATGGTCAGACAGTATTTACTATAAGGACTATTGAGGGAGTGCAATGAAAAATGTAAACTATTATAATTATTAATACCTAATCTGTCGGTGGAATTAATAAACCAATTCAGGTTTACTATTTCATATGTATTTTAAATATTATGCACTAAAAGGTAAAAAAAAATAAATAAATAAAAGCACCAGCATTTTAGTGAAATTCAGTAAAAAGAATACTTATTGTCCCGCGTAAGGAAGAGCTAAGACTTAACAGGTTTGCAAATGACAGTGCATGTTCTTTACAAGACTACCACCTAGAAAAAGAACTCGGCTACCTTTAGGGTGCTCAGTGTTTGCAACTCATATAAACAAGCTGTCTTTGAGAATCAGAAGTAAAATCCATGGCCTATAGCACAGGTTAAAAGCAGGCACTGCGGCTCTAACAAAGAACGCGGGTTTCTCTTCCCGGGCTGGCTCGAGATTGACAGGAACTCGCCGGGAAACATCCAGAGCAGGCTCACGGTCCGCCAGCGCTCCCAGGAGGGCGATGGCGGCATAGCAGCCCGCGAGGCTGCAGGAGGAAGGCAAGGAAGCCGTTATCCTGATGCTCGTGTCTGAGAGGGCGTGGGTACCACGGCGGGGAAAGGCTGCCGAGAGCGCGGAGGGGACAGCACAGCCAGCAAGAGAAAAGAACCCAGAGTGCGTTCATGAATCTAGCAGTTTTCAACCGCTGAACATGTTGCTATTGGTAAGGGAAAGTGGCAGGTGAAAATTCTCTCTTGATAACAGGAAATCCTTGACCTGAACATTTGAATGTTCTTGCCCATCAGGACTCACTGACCTATTTAGATTCTGTGGTAATAATGCATTCATGCCAATTTTCCAAAGGTTGTATTATTGAATCTGCTACCTGCCAAATTTGAGAATACAAATGAAAATAAGCCGATGAATACAGCTTACAATATGTGCTAGTCATTCTGTTGTGACGGTGAAAGAGTGTCCTGTTGGTTAATTTCCGTGGATGTATTTTGGATATAGCCAAATTAGCACTGGGTCTTCAGTAAATTGTACAGAAGATTGTTCATTCATAATATAAGATCACCTAAAATGCATAGTAATCAAAGTATAAGTGGGAAATATTATCAGTCAGTTACCTCTTCTTTTTAATGATGCACATGCAATTATTCTTTTAAATGGAATTGGATAAGAGATGCCATTGAAGTAAGTATTAGAAGTTCTGCAAATGCAAGTTAGAAGTGAAGATGGAGAGGGGACAATTTTGGTTTAGCTATTAGAGGCATGGAGTAGTAATATTTTCAGGCCATGGCAAGGAGGTGTAAAGAGCTGTGCTGAATTCTTCCTTGGCTCAGGATTTCTGCGGATTTTGCTTTCCTGTCACTCACTGTGCTCAGGCACCTTGATAGCCACAGAGCATGTCTTCCTGTTTTATGTCAATCTCTTGTTAAAAGTGTGAGTCAATATTAGTTCTGATCGGATTCATATAAAAACTGTTCAAATAAAATAATATCAGCATAAGTTTGTCTCCTTTACTCACAAGTCATATCAAACATTGAATTCACAGCTTCAAAGATGAATTATTTTCACGTAAGTAGTTGTGTAACTGCACATAATGTCATCACTATTTAATCGCTCTCAAGACTAATATTTTATGAAGCACATACCTCTATGCCAGGCACCAGGCACTAGGTCGGTGTTACAGACATAATCTTTCCCCTTTGTGGAGCCTAGAGAATAATTTATTAATCTTACAGCAGTCATTTATTTGGTTAATTTGGAGCTTGTGTTAGAATAAAAGGAGAACAAAACAACTGGTTTGTAAGGGAGCTAAACAATGGGTACACATGGACATAAAGATGGATACAATAGATAAAGATCTATGCAATTTATCCCTGCTGTCCACATACCAAACCCGCCCATGTAACCCCTGAAGCTAAACAAAACCAAACGACAAAACCACACGAACAAAAACTGGCTTAGAATGCTTAAAAACGATTGAGTTTGGTTAGATACCTGCACTTTAAGTTAGGTACCTGCAGAATGCGATGACCTGTGGGAATTTCTACAGTGGAGTCATATTAGTCCAGGTGGGGGGGGGGCAGGTTTGTGGATCGTTATCAGGTACCAGGCCCATTTTTGCATGCACAAACACAGGGATGATTCCACTGACTCCTTATGCACTCTAAGGAAGCAGGTGCTCTTATTACCCGCAGTCAATACTTGGGGGGACTTGAGGTTGGGGTGCAATGAAACAAATTGCCCAAAGTCTCACAACTAGTAAGTACATATTTTGCTATTTCTCACCCCACGAAAATTAGACAAGGAAAGAATTTTTAGAAAGAAGTAATTGACTACTAGGCCTTTAATATACACAAATGGATGTTAGCAAAACTGCAGAGATGCCAACGATAGGGGTTACAATGAGACTCAATTATGGTGACCCTCACTACTCTCTGTCTAGTTTGCTTTATTGCTGTTACAAACCACTGACTTTTCCCCGTTAGAGCTCCCTCTAGAAAGAAGTCTCAGAATATTATAATGATAAGATATGAGCCTGAAAGGTTAAGCTGTCTGGCAGGAACAATCTCCTGGTTAAAAAAAGAAGAAAAGTCTCTTTTAAACTGTTTGTACACATATCATTCAGCCAAGAGCAAGACATCAGAAATTCTTAGCAGGAGGCAAATGGGAGGTCAGAGCAGATTATTGCAGTCGGTGGGTACTCAGCTAAAGAAGGCTTAACGAGGAAGGAAAAAACAAAAACAAAAACCAAAACCAAAAAGGCTTTGCCTCCTTTGGTTCATCATAAAACGCTGACACAACCTTAATTATAGTGTTATAAACAGTATTGTTGGACTACTGCTTTACCATATGGGACCGAGAACTATAAATATGTTAGATATTGGTTCTTAGGAAAGGGAAATATGGAATATAGTCTTTGTACGAATCATATTTTTATGAGGCTGCTGAAGAGTATCTGAGTGTTGAATCAAACTCCGAATTCTCAAGGCCATCATAATCAGAGTAGGCAAAGTATATATTTGCTCAGGGAAACATCTGTTACGGAATTTCTCCTGAGTCTCATCAGTAGTTGGCAAGCTTTACTGCTTTAGCTATGTTTTCATTATTGGCCTGTCTGCAGAATAGTTTACGCTAGTTGTCCTTTTATCATTAGTTCACCAGAAAAAAATAACCTTTTTAATGGCTTGCCTTTGTTGATAATGCTCAAAACGAAATTTAAATTAAGAAAGTTGCCGGGCTCGGTGGCTCAACCTGTAATCCCGCGCCTTTGGGAGGCTGAGGTGAGTGGATCGCCTGAGCCCGCGGGTTCGAGACCCGCCTGGGCAGGCGAGACCTCATCTCTACAATAAAATTTTAAAAAATTCAGCTGGGCATGGTAGCGCGTGCCTGTAATTCCGGCTACTCGGAAGGCTGAGGCGGAAGGATCGCCGGAGCCCAGCAGGTCGAGGCCACTGCACTCCAGTCTGGGCGACAGAGTGAGACTCCAACTCAAAAAAATAAAAAAAAAAAAAAGAAAGTCACTCAGCGATTTGTGTTTTATTCTATTGTATTCTTGAAGCTTATGTATATGCAAAAAGCTCTGAAAAAGACAAAAAGGAGTAGTTATGAAATGATTGTGAATCAACCATAGTGTTTACATTTATCGTTCGGCTACTTTCAGAATGTCGCAGAAGCTGTGTCTTGACCTTATAATGCTTGGTTCACAGGGATCACACCATCATTTCTAATACTTCCCAGTCAAATTAATTACTGAAATCAGCTAAATTATATACCTAGAATTTTTTTTTCTCCAGTAGAGACACTTTCCAGCAAAACATACTTTCATCAAACTACCAAGTTGCTAATAGGAAATAAAGCATTTTCTGGGGAGAGAGGGGAGAGAAGAAAACCAGAAAATTATCTTCTTTGACACAGTGATCTCATAGGTATATGTTATCAGTGACATAAATAAAATGCATCATAAACTTTTTGGGTACATTTAATATTAAAACAAACTGATCAGTACCATGTTATTTTCTCTCTAGATTTTCTTTCAGTGCTTTCTCTGTGTCCTACAGTCAATAAAAAGTTATCTTGATAAACTCATTAATGTATAATGTTTTACAGTTGCTTTGCAGGTGAATTATTTTTGTCATGGTGCTTGCTATTATAGAAATCCAAATGCCCCATATGAGTACTAATATAGAATAATAAAATATTGTAGCTCTCTCTAACATTATTTTGGTCAAAATATTGATGTAACTTGGCCAACAGTAAGCATGGATAAGAACACAAGTAATATTTCTGTTGTGTGCAAGATCAACCTGCTGTTGTTGATGCTATTATTAAGTTTCAGTAATTGTTTAGATCATCAATCTCTGGCAAGAACCTTTCAGAGTGCTTGATGATATCGCAAGTATCAAGCTGTGCTGCATTAAAAAATGATGAATCTCTGTCCAGGTAAAGCTTTGCCCTTTGGCTATCATAATGTATCACCACTTTGTTTACAAATGGGCATTCACTATGCTAAATGAAACAGGGTGCATGCGATTTGATAAATATGAAATGTTGCCACTAGCTAATAAAGAAGTTGCAGTTGAAAGTGCAACTGGAAGTCCAGAAGAAATAAACATAGTCACCTGTACAATAAATGATTTTGGTAAATTGAAATCACTGTGATTCCAGGTATTTAACTGATTAAAAATTACTATCATTATTATTATTTTTTTGAGTTGAGTCTCACTCTGTCGCCCAGACTGGAGTGCAGTGGCCGCTCCCGGCCACCGCAGCCTCGACCTGCTGGGCTCCGGCGATCCTTCCGCCTCAGCCTTCCAAGTAGCCAGAACTATAGGCACGCGCTACCATGCCCGGCTAATTTTTGATTTATTGTAGAGATGAGGTCTCGCTGCCCAGGCGGGTCTCGAACCCGCGGGCTCAGGCCATCCACTCACCTCAGCCTCCCAAAGGCGCGGGATGACAGGCTGAGCCACCGAGCCCGGCCGGCTGCTAGATTCTTTAAGCTACCAGCCACACTTTGTCTAAATCACTATCGTTTTGGACAAAGATCATTTATGTTTGCTAAGAAATGAATTTCCTGAACATAAAATGGAAATGACTTTTATTATCTCCTCTTTTCTGATTGTTTTATAAGGGAGCTATGTGTCACTCTTATGTAGTCTTCCTTATTAATCAAATGTGGCATTTTATGTATGAAGAAACCTGTGTTGATGAACTCACCCTCGCTCTCTTAACTTAAGTGTTTTGTCCTGTATCTGGGTTTTCTATAGCGGTTACATTAACTCTGACTCAATTAACATTCTTTATTCAATAAACAAGGTGAAACCTCTATTTTTATCAGCAAATTTTTCAAACATATAATTATTATACAAGAAAACACCACATGACTTCATACAATCTTAAAAAATTTGAAATATTCAGACTTTTAAAAATACATAAAATATTGTAGAAAGAATTGTAGTACCTCGGCTATCCTTCCCTGATTACCTTCTTTCTGTCCAGACACATCCTGCTCATTAGTGTTTATTTAATTTCATGTATACATTTATACTATTATTGTATCATTTCTCCATAAATATAAAATACATTGTATAATTTTTGGTAGTTATAAAAATAACACGAGAATGTGCATACCATGATCCATTCTGTTTTTTTTTTTTTTTGACTTGCAGTTAGGCCTGTGTCCAGTGTTTTAGTATTGTAAACACCATGTTATTATCCTACCATCTGTCTGCTGATGCACATGTGCTCGGTTTCTCTACAAGAGTATATACCTGAAAGTCCAAATGCTGTGCATAACCACAACTTTACCAGAATGTTCTCATATTGCCCTGCAGGGTATTTTTAGAACTTTACACTTTCAGCAAAGTATACTAGTTCCTTTTTTTCTATAATTTTATCAATAATGATTATTATAAAATATATCTTTAATTTTTGTTAATTTGATGAATATGAAATGCTATTTCACTATTGCTTTTTCATTTCCCTACTTAGAGATGAGGTTGAGTATCTCTTCCCCCTTTTCTGGACATTTGGTTTCATTACTGGATTGCCTATTCATATCCTTTTCTTATTTTTTTTGCTTGTTTATCTTTTTTTAGTTAATTAGTAGGAACTCTTTATATTATTGCAACTAATTCCTTTGCTAGCTACATGATTACAAATAACCCCTTCAATTGGTGATTGATCTTTTTACTCGTGTATGGGCTCAAGTTGAAGAGTTAAATATTTTATGTATTAAAATTCATCAGTCTTCTCATTTATGTTTTGAACTTTTTGAATCTTGTTTGAGTGGCTCATGTCTGTAATCTCATCACTTGAGGAGGCTGAGGCAAAAGGATTGCCTGATTCCAGGAGTTCAAGACCAATCTGGGCAACATATCAAAACCTTGTTTCTACTTAAACAAATAAAAACCTTCTCTCCCTTTCAGTCATAAAGATAGTTTACTATATTTTCTTTTAAAAAGGTTTACAGATTAGGTGTTTAATTCACTTAGAAGGAATTGCTAGGTAAATTTACAATGTTATTTTATTATATAAAATTTTAATTTTATTATATATTTTATTGTATTCAAATTTTAACATTTATTGGAAAACATATGTTTCATTTCTTTTTCTTTTTTCTTTTTCTTTTGGAAAGCAGGATTTATCGAGAGAACAGAAAATCTCCCACAGTGGGAGGAGGCCCGAAGGGGTTGCCCTTCATTTATTTTTTCATATCATCTCTGTCATGTATCAAGTTTTCTGCTCAATTCGGTTGCATTAGTTTAGTTTATATCTGCATGCAAAGGCTTGATATCTATTAGGACACTACCCATTGAACCATAGCAAACTCAAATGGTACTGCTGTTCCAATTAGAAAAAGATTCCCTGTCCTCAAGATGGCCTCCCACTGTGTTCTTTCATATTTTTTAAACTTATTTTTGTCTCATTGCTCTCCTATTTGAATTTCAGGATAAGATTATCAAGTTTTATAAAATATTTCTTTGGAATTATGCTTGGAATTGAATTGAAATTATAAATTAATATGGAAAAAAAATTTTGATCATATTGTAGCTTTTCATCCATGCACATGACTTATTTCCATCTATTCAGGTCCTTAATTTATACTACTCAACAAGTTATGGTAATTTTTTGTTATGTTTATTTCTAGTTACTCGAGTTGCATGAAGTTGTTGTTGTTTTCTTTTATATTTGGCCAGCTATTCAGTGTGACTTCAACCTTGGTTTTTTAAAAACAAAATAGCCTAAAGCTAATTTCATAAAATTTCTGGCACGCCAGAATTTGGATACGACCATTAATTCTGTGATCTCACATGTTTCTTTCATATATAAACAGAGTGACTACGTCAGTAATACAAATAAGACATGTTATTTGGCTTTACTGTGAATATCTAAATATTCATTTAGAAATACATGTTGACATTATAGATGTTAGAGTGAACATGCTCATGTTCTTTTTGTGGCGAAATTCTGTGTCATTTTGAAGTAAAAATGTTTTTTAAATTATTGCAAGAGTACAAAGTTGTAGTAATTAATAATGACTGTAAAATGTTAGTATCGTGAATAAACCATTATAACTTTCAAATAGTTAAATATGTAGGAAAATAAATTTGAGCATTAAATTAGAATTTGAAAATTAAATTAGAATATTAACAGAAAGAACGTCAGTTAAGAAAGAATATTAATACTTTTGAGTTAAAAAATAGTTGAACAATTTAAATAGTATAAAACTAAATGTTAGAGAGTATATAATAATTTTAATCTTTGTGCAATTTTTCAGTGTACAGTATCCCAAAAATTAAACAAAGGAACCTAAGACCTCTAATTTTTAGATACTTAACTATCTTTAGACCATGAACTTTTCTCTGTAAACTGCTATAATTGAAAATGAATGTGTAGTTAATGGCACAGGTATCCTATTCAGTGGCTAGGCAGGCAACCGAGTATGAAAAAATAATTTTTTTGCATTATAAAATAAAACCTTGGCAACAAAAATTTTAAATAATAAAATAATCAAATTTATATTTTTAATGATGTTTCAGATTTACTCAGATTGTATTCTTATAGTTCATCATGGTAGTCAAATTTGACTTTGTCTCAACTGTGGTCATATATTGATTTTAACATTTGGACACTTGGCCTTTGATCAAAATATGCATTTAATTCACCCTCATTAGGTACTCTAATGGATTGACTGTTATGGTTACTATAGTCTTATTGTTTTAGTCACATTTTTATTAGTTTATTATGAGGATGTTATGGAGTCATATGTTGATCTGTCAAATTTGATTGGATATAGTCTACTAGTTATCATGTATTTTTTAAATAAAAAATATATTGTACTGAATTCAGTATTTAGTATCCAATATTTACTAATATTTTATTTATAATTTCTCCATGCTAACAAAAAAGTGTCTAAAATATTTTTATACTTTGGTATTGTCTTTTTCTAAATGACTATCAAGTTAATGTCCTAATAGTATTTGTGGAAACTCTCTCAATTGATTCCCTAGAAATACGTGGTATTGATTTCAAGTTATTTGTGGTTTGGGGGAAGAACAAGGCAAAATTTTTGACTACCTTCAGTGTTGTCAAAGGCTATTAGACATTCACCTTTCAATTTCACAGTCTTAAAACTTTCCATTTTATTTAGATGTTCAAATATATTCCCATAAAATTACTCTTCACATTCACTTACAATTTAAAACAAATCTTACTGTATCTGTGCTTATGTTCCCTTTTATTCTTAATAATTTGGTCTATCTTTTTTTTTTTTTTTTTTTTTTGAGTTGGAGTCTCACTCTGTAGCTCAGGCTGGAGTGCAGATGCACGCTCATGGCCACCCTAGCGTCGACCTGCTGGGCTCAGGCAATCTTTCCACCTCAGCCTTTCAAGTAACCGGAACTACAGGCGCATGCTACCATGTCCGGCTAATTTTTTGATTTATTATAGAGATGAGGTCTCACCAAGTTGCCCGGGCTGGTCTTAAACCCGCTGGCTCAGGCAATCCATTGGCCTTGGCCTCCCAAAGTGCTAGGATTACATGCTGAGCCACTGAGCCTGGCCTATCTTTTCTTCTTTAATAACAATGCTGGAAAATTTTATTTTACTTTTCAGAAATCCTGGATAGTGGTTTTATTGATTGTGGTCAGTGAACATGTTCTCTTTGACATTAATCCTGCGAAATTTGTTGAGACGATTTTTGTGATATTATGAGATCAAACATTAGGTGCATACTTAATTATTGCACGTACAAGTAGGCATGAGATGTATGCTTGAGAAGAGTTTTAAGCAAATTTTAATACAAATCCATTCTCGGGGTTCCTTGGAGAAGTGGCTGGTGCAGGGCTGCTGCAGGGAAGATAAAAGATATCCTGGAGCACCATGGAATTGGGGGAATCGACATCTTTCACAATCTGGATCCTCTTGCCTACAAACATGGTTGTGGGAGGTCGATGTCATGAATGGCAACTCCTTACTCCTCCTTGTGTTTGTCATGTGACTTTGCAGCTCCTTTCAAGAGTCGTAAATTGTTGTGTTTACTGAGATGTTAGCAGACTTGTTGCAGAAGATTGAAAAGCATGTATTCATTTCCATTTTCCCTCTGACTCCTCCATTTTTCCTCTGACTCGCTCAAGCTAGCATAATCAAGAGACACAAAAACCTTCTAGAGCAGAACCAAGTCATCTCCAGCTGACAGCCTCCTGACCTGCGAGGGTATGATTCCTCAGTTTATAGACAGCAAAACCCCAAACATGTGGTGAGGTCAGTTTCTACCAGAAGGACAATTTGACTAAATCCCCAGTGTGTAGACTTGGCTAAATGAGTGCCTGTCCTCTTAAGCCCCAGAGCTTTTGGTGGTTTCCTATGCAACATTTTTGTGGCAATAGAAATTATACAGTGGCATGTTGCTCCTTTTATTTAGGTCTTCTATAACTTCTCTCAATTATGATGCATATAGATTCTCTCCTGCAGGCCTCATACATTCATTGGATTTATTTCTAGGTACTGAGTTTATACTACTTTAAATGTCATTTTAAAAAAATTCCATTTGCTAATTTACTTGTTTTACAGAAATGGAACTGCTTATTGTGTATTACCTTTGTTCATATTGTACTATTAATCTGAGGACTAATTTTTTTTCTTTCAATTTGTAGCATTCTGAATTATTCTGTCTTTAAAAATTAGATCTTAACCATTCTCTTTAACCTCTTCTTCAGAAAGGCTAATTCAATACATGCCTTTGTTTTATAATGTATCTTTTGTACCTCATAACTGTTTTCACTCTTGTAATGCTTTTTTCTGTTTTCCAATCTGTGTGAATTTCTTATTGTTCGCTTTCAATTCATAAAAATCTCTATTTCATGGCAGTTTGCCTAATCTATTCAGATTTAAATATTTCATTGATTATAATTTTTATTTTTAAGATTTTTGCCTATCTTGTTTCAGTTGTGACAGGTTTTTGATTAATAGTTTCTTTAACTATTTATTTTTATTTTTATCTATTCTTTTTTGGTTCTGTGAGTTTTTGATTAATTGTTTGTCACTTTTACTTTTTAGATAATGCCTTTTGAAAATTTATAAGAGCATCCTAACACAAAACCTAATTTAAAGTATTCCTTCCTTCTGTGTTCCCAGGTCCCCTCCTTGCCCTTCTCCATTCTATCTGTGCCCTCTGTCCACTGACCATCTCCATTCTCCTCTGCTTCCTGTTTGGCTTCACTCAAAGCAACAGAAGATTAGAAGGTAGGAGAAAGTGAAAATGGGTACAATTATTCCCCTGACTTTGTCTCTGGTGGATCCCCAGGGGTCGACTGAGATAGTTCTACACAAATCCATATCTTTTTTTAGGTAACACCCTCCCATACAATATGAACACCAGAACTGGTTAAGTCACCCTGCTGGAGTTCTGGTAACTGCTCTTTGGAGTACGTAGCAATGAGATAAGTCAGGACGTAGCTGAGCAGTTCCTCCTGCCCGGGAGTCCTGCCTGTCTCTCCTCCTATGACAATTCTACACATTTCAGGGTCTAGCTTAAATTCCACATCATTTATTTATTACTCTCCTCTCCTCATGGAGTCACAAAATATTCTTGATGGAATCTAAGCCCTTTATTTGACAAATAGGGGGAAAGAGACTAAGAGAGTTGAATCAGGATTATGAAATTTAATTAGTTTTATGTGACATTTCATATTCTCTTCTGAGTTTTACTGACTTTTAAGAATTTAATTTCAACACACTTGTATAATATGACTGCATTAAATATTGCTTGTAATAACAGTCGATTGATTAAGGTTTAGAAATATTTTTCGTATTGGGAAAGTTTTTTATAGTTTGCAGCTCTATAAATCCAAAATAAAGTGCTGAAATGCACCATATATTAATGTTGGCAGTAATATTAACCCTCAATTTAGAACATCAAAATATGAGATAAATGGTCATAATTTTCAAAATTGAAGTGTTTTTCCACTTCATAGATGTTACACATCTGCATTTGCATTGTTTTAGTTTAATACAATAATCTAGCATAAAATATTGTAACATCCATTTTAAAAGGAAAAACTCAGGTAAAATGCATTTCAACTCTAAAGACTTAGTTTACATTATTCATTACTAGTCCTACTAAACTAATAAATAATATGGCATAGTGTTTATGAAGACTAAAAAGATTAAAATGACTGAAAAATTAGCATTTTTTGCTTTAGGATGTATAAAGGTTTATGTCTAAGCACCTTGAAATGCTGACAAAGAAACTTTTTTTTTGGCAGAAAAAGTGCTGTATAGTAATCTTTACATTTTTAAAGAATGAATAAGAAGTAAAGACTTTAAAAATTTAAATCTCATCAGACTAGCATAAAAATTTAGAGCTCAAAGAGACCTTAGAAATAATCACATCCAATCTCTTCACAAGTAATGAAACTAAATTCTAGGATAGTCAACTAACTTCTCTTTAAAAACAGAGCAAATTAGCCAGAATCAGAACTACGTCTGAGGACGGCTGTCCCCTGTCAAGTATGCTTTCCACTAAACAAGACTGTGTCTCTAGATAGAAGACGTGCTGAAAATGTATTTTAGAGAATATGAAATGGTTACTTTTACTATAAGACTCACTCATTCTACTAGAAAGTTATGGATCCTTTGCTTAATTTATAGGATGGAGTGGAGTTTTTGGCATCTCTACTTCATCGTTCCTAAAGACTGAATGAACTCTTTTTTGCCACTTGTCAAAGATAAGGAAAGGAAGAATTCTCATGAACAAAATACCTTGGCCTCAACATTTTCCCACTTTTTACTTTAGTGATAATAACCCTTTCCCTCATTCTGTCATTTGACTGTCAACATCAATTCATGTAGAATGATTCTTCATGAGAGGGTGTATTCATTCAACAAGATTTTATTCAGCATCTGCTACTGACCAGAAACTGGGTAAACACTTAAGTGCCAAGTAAAATAAATGGCCATGAAGTGCTGTGGCATTCTTGTAGTGTGCATCTTGTAATAAATGTAATCTTTACATATTGTTTAAAACACATTCACTGCAAACATAATATACAGGGACACAAGGCAATCCATAGGGTCAAAGGGCACAAAGATCTTGAAGTATTGATTGGGCAAAATGAAAGCCATTTATGACTTCAGTGGTTTGAAGATGAGGCAAAAAATCTGGTATAACTTCTGAGGAAATGACAGAGACAGCATTGTAGACCCAGCTAAGGATGGCCATAGAAGCTAGAAGGCAGTCAACAGTTTTGCAAAAAATAAAGTGACCTGCAGATTGAAGGCATCCCTGAAGATGAAAGGTAGCTGGACCATAAAAAAGTGAATAAGGGAAGGTTGATTTAGTCAGAGGGTACCATTTTGGAGTTTGTATTTTAGAGAGTATAAAGTGCAAGAGATTTATGAGTCAAGGTTCTCCAGAGAAACAGAAGCAACAGGATTATCTATCTGTCTGTTTATCTATCTATCTATCTATCTATCTCTCTGTCTTTCATCTGTCTATCATCTAGCTACCCGTCCATCCAGGGAGAGAGAGAGAGAGAGTATGTGCTGTGTGCTATGGACTGAATGGTGCCACCGTCCCACAATTCAGATGTTGAAGACCTAACCCCCAAAGTGATGGTATTTGTAGATGTACTTGTTGGCAAGTAATTAGTTTGGGTTGAGGTCATGAAGGTAGAGTCCATGTGGTTGCATTAAGTGCTCTTATGAGAAGAAATGTCAGAGTGTTTCCTCTCTCTCTCCTGATTGTGAAACTGCAGTGAAAAGAAAGCCCTCATCAAGAACTGAATTCTGCTGGTGCCTTGATCTTGGACTTTTTAGCCTCTAGGACTGTAAAAAAGTAAATTTCTGTTGTTTAAGCCACTCAATCTATGATATTTTGAGTAGTAGCCTGATCTCACACACACACACACACAACAAGCAAATGCAGAGCTAGGCTACTGATTGATTCATACACACAAGTCACTCATTTGGGTGGTGACACTAGGTATCTGATAGAAAATGTACCCTTCTCATTCTTAGAACACATTCAGATTTTTTTTTTTTTTTTTTTGCATTTTATCTCTTTGATGCCCCAAATGTAACCTGAAGTTTGTATAGCTGGTGATATTTTAAATGTGCCTTCAACTTAGTAACTTTGCATAATCTTCACTCGCACTTATAACATTTAGTATTTTCATATAACTTTTTTTATTGTGGCTGACTAGTAGACTCTTAAAAACACATTTATTACTGCCATTACTATTATTATTTCAAATTTATTGAGTGGTAAGGAAATAATATCATTGTGCTATATATATGATTAGCCTCATGTTTTGATTATCTACCTTTGATTTTAAAGAGGATTTGACTTTATTATCTATATTATAAAATTTAAAAGACAAAAGCAATGCACAGATGGTTATGCAGAGGGAGCCTCTGCTTTGTGCTCGCACATTAAAAGTTACAACATATGCATTTATTTGCAATTCGAACATAATTAAGCTAGGTGGAAGCGATTCGTCTGCATCATAGTCATACTGTTCTAGATTTAAATACAGAAAGACTGCTGAATCTGATCCCAGATTTTCAATAGCCTTACTGGAGAAAAAAAATGTAATAGTTAACCCAAGAGAAATATTGTTATAATAATTAAGTGTGTAAATCCTACCCATAACAAAAATATAAAGTTCAATTGTTGTAAGAGCAATTGAAAGAGTACTGTGTTACTATTAAAATGGTGACTCTTTTTTTTTTTTTTTTGAGTTGGAATCTCACTCTGTCACCCAGGCTGGAGTGCCATTGGAGAGTGCAATGGCATGCTCACGGCTACCCCAGTATTGACCTGCTGGGCTCTGGCAATCCTTCAACCTCAGCCTTCCAAGTAGCTGGAACTACAGGTGCACTACCATGCCCAGCTAATTTTTGTGTTTATTGTAGAGACAAAATCCAATTTTCCTGGGCTGGTCTCGAACCTGTGGGCTCAGGCAATCCACTCACCTCGGCCTCCCAAAGTGCTGGGATCACAGGCTGAGCCACAGAGCCTGACCAGAAACGGTGACTCTTACACAGTATTTGTTTTAATAAAGTATAGCAATTCAATCAATAAACAGTACCTTCCAATCAGCTCTGTACTTGAAGCAATTCAGTTAACCTCCATACAATAGATTCAATTTCACTTTACATATTATTATAGATGGTGGCTTAATAGTTCATGAAGTAAGAAGGGTTTTTTTTTAGACATGACTACTGAATATTACATCATTGGCTAACATTTTTAATCAAAGAAAAAAAGGCCTTGTATATATTATGAAACTCTCGTTCTGTAAAGAACAAAAGTTGTTCAAATATTGCTTGCCTATAAATGAACTTCAGAGGGAATCTACAGGGAATTCCATCTAATCACATCTCTTCAGCCTCAGTCTGTCTAACCTCCACCTTCTGTGAGCTGAGATGCATGTGAAAGAAATGAAGAAATGGGCTAAACAGGAGCACATTTTAGATATTTCCCATTCATTCCCCCTCTTTATTGTAGCTCTCTGGATTACATTAAGTATGTTGCATGAACTTATACACAGCACCAAAAAAAACATTACACTCCACTGTCCTGCTTGACATACTTTTTAAATAGTACTATTAATGAATTAGTCTTCTGATACTTCAAATGTACGTAAAAAATTTTATAGGTTGTATTTATTGCAAATCTTCTGGTACATCAAAAAAGTATATGAAAGTAACTTTATAACCTTCCTTTGAACTTTTCTCACATCCATCAAATAAAAGATGAGGCTAACAGATCAATATATTACATAAGTGACTGACTCAATACCCTCACCAGAGCCAAATGTTAAGGAATGACTAAGTCATGCCCTGAGACTTCTTATCACTCGATACTGTGATTCTCTAAATTCCAATCAATCTCAATTGCTTTCTAATAGCATATTTTGCCTTTTATATTTTTAAAACATACTTCTGATAGACAAACAAATGTAGATCATGATACCTGAAGAAACGCTAGAAAGCTGGCTTCATTTTCTTCTCATGCACAACTTAGCATTTTGAAAGCATCCACCACCTTTACCTCTGTGTCCCTTGTCAACATTTGGAAACAGCCGGTGTGCGCTGTCATTTCTTTTACTTAATAAGTGTACTTGTGTGTATTTCAACATCTTCTCATCAAGCCAGTGTAAATGTTAAGAACAGCTCTGCTGCTTCAAGTCACTGCTGAGTGGCTGTGAGTTGCAGGATTTATCTGGGTGAAAATATCAAAGAGTGTGTAGGTGTTGTTGATAATTCTGCCAATGTTTTCTTCAAGAAAACATTAAAAGTTAGAAGTACAAGTTCTAACATTTGATTTACTTGTGTTTCAGAGTGAGTTGTTGAGCAGTAGTCATCACATTTTTATTTGCTCTTCACTTTATAATGCATCCTTTTTCTATATGAACAAAAAGTGCTCAGAGTTTTAAAAATCATTTCTTATTTTATACTATTGAGCTGAAAGTGTTGTAAAAATTTAGCAATATGTATTCAAATTGTGCATGGAGATGTATCAATTGACTATGAATCGACAAAATCAACTACTGTCTTCTAAAACTCCTACCATGGTAACTATTCTTCATTTCTTTTTTGTTGTGTTTTTATTTTTGTGCACATGGTTTATTGTGTGATAGTGGAAATGCTGCTTTATCTTGTATAACAATGACATTGCTTGAAGAGATATCCAGTGAGGTAACTTTGAAAGGGAGCCATAATTTAGTTTAGGTTATAAGTGAGAAAATTGGAGAGTTCTTCTAAAATATTGCCAGAGGTGACATAGTGAAGTGGTCCTTATCAAAACCATTCAGTAGTGCTGTACAGGCATTAGCTCAATTTAGCTCATATATCAGTCAGAACTATTAAAATTGTAAGTGACAAAATTCAACTCAAATCAGCTTAATCAAAAATGGAAAAGGAATGTTTTACATGCCTGGAACGTCCAGATATAAAAGGTTTCAGATATGACTGGATATAGACCAAGCAAGGTCAGCAGACCCATTCGATTTCCATTTCTGGATTTCCCTGTGTTGGCTCTGCAGTATGGCCTTGCATTATTTGGCTCTGCATGATGGCCCTTGTTTTAGTCCGTTTCACATTGTTATAAATACCTGAGGCTGGGTAACTTACAAAGAAAAAGTTTGTTCTGGTTCAGAATTCTGCATGGTGCTGGCATCTGCTGGGCATCTGGTGAGGCTCAGGTAGCTTACAATCATGGTGAAAGGCCAATAGGGAGAAGACGTGTCACATGGTAACAGCAAGATCAAGAAGGTTCCAGTCTCTTTTAAACAACCAACTATCCTGTAAACAATAGAGCAAGAACAGCCCCAAGCCATTTATCAGGGGTTCACTCCATGATCCAATCACCTCCTACAAGACCCCACTTCCAACATGGGAGATGCCATTTCAGCACGAGATTTGGAGAGGACAACCATTCTATGTCAATCCCCGAGAGTGACAGACTCATGACTTTTACGGTTGTGCTAGAAATTAACCGCTCTCTCTCCCTAAAGTACCATTACAAAATCCTTAACTTGACTTTAATTGGTCTGAATTGGGAGCCAAACTCATTCCTGAATTAATCTCTGCGGGTGGGGGCTGTAATAAATGTATGCCTCAGTCCCAGGTGCTTCAGGAGCCGCTGGTTACAGTGCAGACATGGCCAAGTCCAAGAACCACACCACACACAACCAGTCCCGAAAATGGCACCAAGAAACCCGGATCACAAAGATAGGAATCAAGGGGGTGGACCCCAAGTTCCGGAGGAACATGTGCTTTGCCAAGAAGCTCAACAAGAAGGGCCTGAAGAAGCAGGCCAACAACACCAAGTCCATGAGTTCACATATTAAGGCTATCAAGGTCCTTGTGAAGCCCAAGTAAGTTAAGTCCAAGATCCCAAAGGGCCCTAGCCGCAAGCATCATTGACTTGACTACGTTGCCCACCGCAAGCTTGGGAAATGTGTTTGTGACCGCCTTGCCAAGGGCTGCAAGCTCTGCTAGCCCACGGCCAAGCATCAAACTAAGGCCCAGGCTGCAGCTTCAGCTTTGGTTTCAGCTCCTGCTCAGGCTCCCAAAGGTGCCCAGGTCCCCACAAAGGCTGCAGAGTAGAGACCTCTGTCTGCCAAGGTGAGGAAAGAAGAACTGGTGTGACCCCTAGGCTGCTGTCTGCATGGGGCTGGTGTCCTCCGGCGCTAATTTTACAAATAAACCTGAGGCAAGATTTATTTTTTAAAAAATTATGCCAGGGCCACATGCTCTTGTCTAGTGTGAGAGGCTGGATAAGTCTTAAGCTTTAACTCACCACATGTGCCAAATATGGATGGAAGGGGTGTGGTGTAAGACCTAAGACCCAAGATTATGTGCTGTCTTCACATCTGAAACCTAGAACAGTCTCACTGCAAAGTCCCTTCTCCACTCTGCTCTGCAGGTCCTAGTCCAATAACCTTCTTTACAGAAGGGGAGTAGGCACGGTTCCTGCTTATCCTCGAGTCTCCATTTCTTGCCTGCCTGCAGAATTATGGAAACAAGCCAATTACATACACCTGTGGTAACCAGGAGCAGCTCATCCACTTGTTACTGCCTTCCATGGTCTCTTGTTGTTTACTCTGTTCTCAAATGCAACCCCCATGTGGCCCTGCATGCCAGGCAGTGTCCTCCTCACACAGGCTGTGAGTACAGAGGACTAATAAACTGTTGTTGAATTCATCTATCCAGTGTTGGATGCCATGTATTTGGCTATCCTCATAACCACAGGGCAGGAACTCCCCCAAACATCAGGAGTCAATTCCACATAAGGGTGAATGAATACTGGATGGGCTCAGTTTACCTCCTTAATTCAATTCCAGCAAGTATTCTCTATACCTAGAATTACCTAGAATTCCTGATATGAAGAGAGAACAAAATTATCAAAACTTCCTAGAGAATTTGGATGTACGTGGGAGCAACCTCATTTGAATTTAGAATCTCTTACCTGATGCAGGTCAGAATCACACAGTCAAGAGAACTAGGATTGATTATCCTAGCTGATGAAGCACTGTGTGTTATATCTTTTTTCTGGAAATTTACTGTACTCAGTAACATTTCAAGACTCTGATAAGTCCTTCAGTAAAAAGTTTAATATTTTATATCAAGATCTTCTCAGGCACATTTGACTGAATACATTTTGTATATCTATTAATATTTAAATAGACTATTAGAATATAACATCTTTGAATAATACTGATATGTATTCTGCATTTATGAAATGCCATATTTATTTGTTTTAAATACTATGAGAATATCTCAAATCTATATAATTCTACTGAATCTAGTCATTTAAATGGATGTTATATAGCATTTAAGAATTATTTTTTGACTGGGTGCGTTGGCCTACACATGTAATACCAGCACTTTGGGAGGCAGAGGCGAGAGGATTGCCTGAGCTCACGGGTTCGAGACCAGCCTGGGTAACTTGAGGAGACCTCGTCTCTACAATAATTCCAAAAATTAGCCGAGTGTAGTGGTGCGTGCCTGTGGTTTCAGCTACTTGGAAGACTGAGGTGGAAGTATCGCCACTGCACTCTAGCCTGGCCGACAGAGTGAGATACCAATTAAAAAAAAAATTATTTTTTGGTCTTATCCTTAAGAGATCTACACTAGAATTAGGATTAAACTTAGATATCTCAAATTAAATTAACTATTTCAGTTGAACTTCAGTTCTTTGATTCATTTCTTAATTAAATCCTTTAAGGACTATTTCTTCCTCAGTATTACTCGGGAATATAAATCTAATTCCCATAAGACCAGAAAAATTATCAAGTAGTTATTTCTCTTTTTATCATAAAACCCTTGGGGAGAAAAGATTAGCCTCACTCTTTCTGAACTAAAATGTTAACATATTTTAGAAGACTAATATTTCAAATACCCATAATTTCTTTTTTGAGAAAACTATGAAAAAACCCCACTTCTCATATTTGTCTCTGTGGCCTTACTACATATCTCCTGAATGAGTGTATTAAAAAAATAAAATGCAATGCAAGTTATGATAAATAGTCCATACACATTTTCTGCATCTCTCTTGTTATGCAACAAGGAACTAATTATGCCAATAAAAACAGCAATAACCCACAGTCTGTAATAATGCATATTGGTTGGGACTGTGAGAAATATATTACAATTTTTATCAGAACATGCCAGCTAATGATTATGTACATATTCTGAGTTCATTATCTTCGTTGTCTTTAATGTACACAATGTAATTCTGTAGGCTTTTCATTAGTACTTTTGTGGAACAATGTGACTGGTTGTCAGCAAGGGGGATGGTTTTATCTGACACCAAGAGTAATAATGATATTTTAGTTGTAGTGGGAAAATACTTGCCAATGCAATTATTATTGTTTTTGAAACAATGTTACCTAAAAATGAATAAAAATTGGAAGGCAGACACTGGAGGATTGCCTGAGCCCAGGAGGTCAAGCTGTGGTGAACCAAGATCATGCCACTGTACTCCAGCCTGGATGATAAAGTGAGACTCTGACTCAAAAAAAAGTAAAATAAAATTTGATATTTTATTTACTTATAAAAGTCTTATAGAAGAAATCATAACAAATATTTTAACTAATTAAAAATAAAATATTTTAGATGGAAAGGAGATTAATTGTATTTATTAGTGTAATATTCTGACACGGAAAGAGCATTTTATAAGGACTTGGGGAATATCTCATAATAGATATTGAAATATTCTGGAAGACAGTATGGTGACTTCTGAAAGAACTAGAAATTGATCTTCCATATGACCCCGCAATCCTTCTACTGTGACTATACCCAGAGGAATGCAAATCATTCTACAAAAAAGATACCTCACATGCGTGCTTATTGCAGTTCTATTCACAATAGCAAAAACATGGAACTAACCATGCTGCCCATAGAGATTAGACTAGATAAAAAAAAAAATGTGGTACATATGCGCAATGGAATATTATGCAGCCATAAATAAGGACAAACATATGGACTTTGCAGCAACTTGGATGGATTTAGTCTATCATACTCAGTGATCTATCACAGAAACAAAACAGAAATGTTCTCACTTATAAGCAGACCTTGAATAATTATCATAATACTATAAGAAAGGAATTGACAGTGGTGGGAAACTGCCAGAGAAGGGGCGGAGGTGGGATTGGTAGTTGAGAGAAACTGCCAGGGGATGGAGGGGCACACCTCATCAACAAGGGTACCTGCATAATAAACATTTGTATATCTAATTCTGAATTGTACCCCACATTTTTAAAATAAAAAAATAAAAATTGAAGGAAAAAAAAAGAAATATTCCAAATTGGTAAAATTTCATAAGAGTCTACTAGGTCCAGAAACTTTATTGTTAAAAATCTCTATTAGTAATTTTTTTAAAAAGAAAATATGTTTGAACCCTCTCCATTGTTCTTCTTAGCACCTGACACAGGTGTAAATATGTGATGATTTGTGTATCGTTTGTTGTTGTTGGCCTCTTCCTCTAGAATCTTAAGTAATGTAATGCTAATGGTACTGAAGTACTGGCAAAAATACCTACTATACAGACATACACATATATGCACACATTGACATATACTTATATGTATATGCTTCTTGTTGCTGCTATAACAAATCACCACAAATTTTCTGGGTTAAAGCAATGCAAATGTATCATCTTCTAGTTCTATAGGGCAAGAAGTCCTGCTGGGCTAAAATCAAGGTGTCAGCAAGGTTGTGTTCCTTCTGGGGGCCAGGGAGAATTTATTTCCTCATATTTTGAAGCTTACAAAGGCCACTTGCCTTCCTTAGATCTAACCCCTTTCTCCATCTTCAAAGTTGTTAGTGTAACATCTTCAAATCACTTCCTGACTCTGACATTCTTTCCCATAAGAATTCTCCAGTTAACCCAAGATAATCTTCCCATTTTACGAGCCTTACCATACTCACATCTGCAAATTCTCTTTTGCCATATGTTGTAACATATTCATGAGGTTAGAACGTGAACACCTTGGCTGAGTGAGGTGACTCACACCTGTAATTCATTTTGAGAGACCAAGGTGGGAGGACTGCTTGAATCTAGGAGTTTGAGACCAGCCTGGGCAAAATAGTGAGAGCCTATCTCTACTAAATTTATTTTAAAAAATTTAAAAAGTGAACATTTTTAGGGGGCTATTATTCTACCTGCCATTATATCTCTACCTATACCTATATCTATTTATGTGTGTGTGTGTGTGTGTGTGTGTGTGTGTGTGTGTGTGTGTGTGTATTATATATTTGGAGAGAGAGAGAATGAGAATATAATTATTTGTGTATAAATTTAGGATTAAAATAAATATAATTTTATTTATGTTTAATAATTGAATTTGAATGCTTGATAATTAATTTTTTAAGGGTTTTAGAAACAATTTCAGTCAAGTCAGGGTAATGTCTATAACATGTCAAAGCCTAGGGTGTGAGTCCAAGAAAATCCCTGTCTATCAGTCCATCCAGCATTGTCACTGAGATATATTTTTCATTTCTATTAGAGAGTGTATATTACTTGGCATCAAGAGGTCATCTATTTTCTATTTTCATGTACTCATTCATCTAAGAAATATTTATTGAGTATGTATGGAATGCAAAACATAAGACACTATCCCTTATCTCAAGGAAACTACTGTCTAATAAGACAGACCCATAGACAGAGAACTGTAATACAGTCTTGTAAGTACAATGACAGAAATGTGCTCTAGGTATTATGTGAATACTGAGGCGAGAGAAATAATCCAGCTTGGGAGTGGTGCACTCTGATTAGCAAAGGCTCCTAGGGTTGCTGACAGGACAGCTGAGACATAAACAACGAGAAAGTATTAGCTAGGAGTATAGGTACGGCAAGAACCAAACCTCAGAGTTCCTTGAGGACTAGAGATACATTTTCAGTTCAACTCCACAAAATAATTATTGAGCTGTGATGCATGCTAAGGAGAAGTACAGCGACCTAAGAGAGTGTTTAATACCTATACTTCCCCTTGTCAAGGGGATTAGGGAAAGCCTCTCTGAGGAAGTTATAGACATTAAACAAGTAATTACAAGTGTGATGAGTGCTGTGGAGCGATGCTATGGTAATGCAGGGAAAAATAATTTAACCTAGTCAAGAGGGTCAGGGACAGCCACACAAAGAAATTGATGTTTAAACTGAGACCTGAGGGAAAAGTAGAATTTAACAAAGGAAAGGAGAAAGAAAACAGTGGAGCTGTGGACTATCAGTATATTCCAGTATAGCAGGAAAGTAGAGAGAGAGAAAGAGAAACGATGACAGCAAGCCTGGAGAGAGGTATTCCAAGGACCTAGGAATCAGGGTAGGATTTTTAACTTTGTTGTAGTTTCATCAGGGACCATTTGCTAAATTTTGTTAGGAAATAGCACAATGAGATTTGTCATTTTAAAAGATCTTTCTGGCCATAGGAGGTAAAGACTAGACTAGAGTTAGGTGTTGAAAGAAGCTATTGCAGTATCCCAGGAAGACCCTGGCATGGGCTGGATGGTATCAGTGTGCATGGATCAGAAAAAATCTCTCAAAATTATGAACTTCGCAGCAACTTGGATGGACTTAGAGGCTATAATACTGAATGATCTATCACAGAAACAAAGAGCCGAGTATCACATGTTCTCACTCATAAGCGGACCTTGAACAACTATCGTAATACTATAAGAAAGGGATTAGCAGTAGTGGGGAACTGCCAGGGGAGGGGGGACACACCTCATCAACAAGGGTACCTGCATAATGAACATTTGTATACCTGACCCTGAATTGTGCCCCACGTATTTAAAAAATAATAATAATTTAAAAAGTCTCTTCAAGAAATATTTAGAAGGTAAAATGTATGAAGTTCTTCTTAAGTTGAAGGCACTAAGCTAGACTCTAAAGATACTGTATGGCACAATTTCTGGCACATAGTTTGCTCAAATATTTTTAAATTGATTAATTAACATTTGAGACACAGAGTAGTAAGAGATAAAGACATAGACTAGATCATGGAAGGTTTATACATATGTCAGTCCAGTGTCTTAAATAAGGATACTCTGACATGAACACATTCATATTTTATTTGGAAGATGTTTGGCTGTCCAGACGATGAATTTGAGGGAGACAATGTTTTAGATAATAACAGAAGAGTTTGTTGAAGTAGTTCAGATGAAAAATGATGGAATCTGGACCAGCATAGTGGTAAAAGATACAGAAAGAAAAGCATATTTGAGAAATAGTTGGGAAGCAAATTGGAAGTGATGCTTGAATGATGAAGAGAAAGAAAACAGAAGAGTAAAATGATTCTTCAGTTTCTAGTATCAAGGACTGAAAATAGAAACTGTGAGTCCAAGAATAAACAGCATTCAAGTAGCAGGCATGGAATGAGCATTTCAGAGCTACTTTTTGATGATTAATACAAATTACACCCTAGAATATTCTTCCAGTGTAAACCCAAGTATAATTCTGTTTTAATTTTGCCTGATTTTTTTCTCCATGATAAACTCAAATGTTAATTTTTATTTAAATCATTAGTGATTATTATTTCTTTCCTGATGCTTTGATATAATGAAGGGATCCCAGAAAATTAATATCTTAGGAAAAAACATATTAGTCTTTGGATTTTTTGTAGTCAATATACTTTCTCCCCTGTGTAAATTTTTTACTTCCCTGAGCATTGAAAAAAATGTCTACTAAATTGTTTCTTTTGTAGGAATTGCTTTCAGACAATCTGTTTATTGATACTGATCAAATTACAATGAAAACTGCACAAGAGCTCTTCCCGCAATGCTATTATTCTCACGTGGTCACCACCCAAGCAAAATTACATTCTGGGTAAAGAGGAAGAAATACATGAACCATACACTCCTGAGACCAACAACAAATAATTGCAAAATAACCTCCAAATCCCAGACTCTGAGCCATGAAATACAACTCATGTCCTTTGGGGCTTCCAGCACTTTGCTGGTCATTCCTGAAAGCATTTTGTCATACATCTTGTGATTCATTACACTTCAAGGTCACAATTTTTCATTTTATCTTAAGGAGAGATAAGTCTAATTTCCTAATAACAGTATTCACATCAGAAAGAATTACAAACAGAAGACTCAAGAACAAAAAAGAAATGCTCTTTAGAGAAGTAGTTTATGTGTTTGTTTTTCACCATATTTCCTCCAAATATCATATATTTTTAAAGCTCTATTTCACCCTTGTTGCAACTTTTGCAAAGCTTGACTTACTGTTCCTCTAACATGCTTACTGGCTTTGATTCCACATTTGATTACTTTATAGAATAAATGAATTAGAGTTTTAGAAAATATTTAGAATTAAAATATATAAATGTTCATATTAAATGAATAAGAGATCCTCATAATCTTTATTTTTAAACTGACTTTTTTTAATGTTCAAAAATAAGAAAAACACTTTTGACCCGTCAACTTTGCCAGCCAAGTTAATTGCTCTGCGTGACCTACAATCCCTGTGGTCTAATTACACTAGCCTCTGATTTGGTTCAACAACAGCACCGAAGTCCCATACAGCTTGGGAAAAGTTTGAATGATGTTGACTCACTCCCTTTAACACAGGATTTAAACATAGGATCTAAGAAATCATTATGCTAAACAGAAGCCTTTTGGTCAAATAAATTGCTGGGAATATCTTGCTTCCTAGCAGAGCTTCCAAAGACAATAATGACACCTAACTCTTCTTGATGAAGGAAGAAGGAAAAAAAAAAACAAAGTTTGGCTTATTATTCAGTAATGACTTTTAAAAAAAAGTGAAAACCATAGGTTAAGCATAAAACCTTTCAGACCATACACTATTATTAGAGTGTGTCATATGTTAGAACAGAATAGATTCCTTGGACTTGATAGAACATTTTCTTTTCTACAGCTTAAATAGTTGAGGTGTTTTCAGTGTGACAATTGTTTCAGAAGAGGGTTCCCAGAACAGTTTTTCACATTTTCTTTATAAGTAAATTGGCCCATTTTAACATTTGGAGTGTAAAAGTTGACTCAGCTCCTATAATACAAAGTTAAAATTGTCTCTCTGCTCTCTTACACCTTATTAACAGGAAACCTGTCAACTTCCTACCCCAAGGTTTACTCTCTCTGCAAGAAATCGATCCTGATTACTACTGTTTTATGAAATTGAAAAGAAAAAGAAATGGAAAGGAAAGAGAAAAGAACTCTCTCTTCTCTCACTCTCAATATAGCTGTTCCTGTTGGAATTGCCAGGACTCACAGGTCTGATGTGGACCCTGTGGCAAATGAGGCTTATGGAGCCTCAGAAACGAACGTTCTGGCATCTGGTGGAGCATCCTTCTACTAAAGGCCTCACTGTTTGTACTCAAAGGGAAGAAAAAAGGTCTCTTTCCTGGTGCTACTTTGCAGGTGTTAATTTGCAGGTATTGTCCCTCCTTGCCAAATAGAGGAGAGTTTCCAACGTTCTCTTTTCATCAAACTGATATTTGAGTTGCTCGGGAAAGCAATGTACAGGCAGAAAGGGGGAGATTACTTTCTTCTCCAACATAAAGGCCATGGCCAACATTTCTATAACAAGAGGATAACATTTATTTTATCATAGTTTTATATGACAAGAGTTTTCAGAATGAAGACCCAAGGATACATGGAAAGTTACCTGATTTCATGCTTAGGTTCAGTGAAACAGAGACAACCATGTAGAAACATGAAAAAAGGGATATAATCTAAAAGCAATAGGCTGAGGGAGGAAATCCAGCAAGGCCTGTTTGTTCGGATTCTTCTTGACTTCTCTGTGCAGCCTTCCTTCCTTCTTCATATGTGGCAGGACCCTTTCTGGAATGGGGGTCTTATGACCCATAATCAAACAAGGTACATCAGAGAATTTCTTTATGGCCAGCTGTTACATGGAAGGGTGCCAGAGTCCTGCTCCGGCAGAGTTCAGAGATTCCCAAAGGTGGAGGTGGCATCAGCAATTGTGAGAAAGAGGCTGGATTCCTGTCTAGTGCAAAAGCCATTTTCTGGGAATTACAATGGGTCTTTTATCCCCAAATTTTGCACAGTCAGTCTCACATGTCTTTCATGAACACAAAGCCAGGTGCGTGAGGGGCATCCCTCACCCACCAGATGTTCTTTCAGGTATGAGGAAGAAAATCCCATAACAGACGTTAACCTTAATCCATGACTGCCTATAAACCCTTTTCATCCTATGCTGATTTATACAAATACCAAGTTAAACAATTCTATAGAAACTTAAATACTTACTTTACAACCTAAAGTGACCCATCCCAGAATGCTCGGAATGTGGCCCAGTCCAAAGCTCACAGTGGGCTACCTGCAAGTAACCAAGTCACATTCTTTCAACAAAAAGGCCGTCTAAACTTATATTTCTAAAACTATATCCTACAATTTACACCTAACTCAACTTCAATAAATCCTAGAATCATGACCCAGAACCTGTGACCAATACTAAGGCTCTTAGATGTGACCCGAGTTTGAACTATAAGTTGTGTGAAAGCCAAAACCGCAGCTTGTGGAAGAATGGGAACAATGAGCTTCTAAAGTTAGCTTGTGTTCATCCCGGTCTCAGAGTTATTATGTTTGAGCTTACAGGAACTTATTCTGGTTACAGTGCTGAGTAGAGAGGGGGAGGGAATGGGGTCAACAGCTCCCGAATGCATCCTAGTGGTCTCGGGGTCAACGGCCCTTCCTGATCACTAATGCTCAGTGGGCCTCCGTGGCTGGCTCTCAACAGAAAGGTGAGGGAAAATTAGAGTAATATTGTTAGGCTTTAAGATTGGCTTTGGGAAAAAAGGTGTTCTGGTTTCTATGACCCACTTTGGGAATGGGGAATTCTAGTTTATATGGCTTGCCTCGGGGGAGTTTGAAGGGTGAAAGACAGGAGGGCAGGAAAAGGCCAGACAGAAAACTTGCTTCTGAGTCATTTACTTTGGGGTATTGGTTTCTGAATCCCAATAACAACTTACTGAGGTTTACATTTTCGACACTCAGAGGTCTGAGTTAGGGTCAGATAGATCCACTGTAGACCCAGAAAGATGGTGTCCCATAACCACATCTAGGTTCAGGGACCATCCCTCTTGCCTGACTTGCTGATTCTCACAGGAATTTTAACTGAAAATTTTTCACTTTGCTTCTTTACCATTAGGTCTTGGTCAGAACCTTCTCTTTCCATTCCAATTTGTACAAAAATTCTTTGACAGATGTTGAGTTTTGATCTCTTCCCTTCCAGAAGGCCTTGGGATCCTATTCAAGTCTGAATACCCCTTCCCCAGTAACCTTCAAGCTTTACTGATTAATGCTTTCTTTGAAAGAAGAAAGATCTCTCTTATCAAGTATACTGCTATAATTTTGTAGGTACCAAGTTGTTGAAAAACCTCCTACAAGGAAAACTCTCTGTACCAAATTTGTGTCCCTAATTGATTCCTATTTCTATCACCATCTTTAAAATCTCCATTCTTCCCCCACCTCTTTTCATATATGTCCAAATAACATATTCTTTACTTTTTTTCTTACTTAGCTCAGATTGCTAAATTTTACTAGCACTATTATATTAATGAGTCAATAAATCAATGTACAAATATCTCAGTGGTGATTTGGTTTTTAATTCATATATAGGCTGGAAAGGAAATATGGAGAAGAAATAAAGGGGTCTTGAAGAAAGCCACAGGACTTGATCAGCAGTGTTTTGAGATGTTGAGGAAAGGCAGACATCAAAGATGATTCTTTACTGATTTAAAAAGTGACAGTAGAATCTGTGGTATTAGAAAAGTCAGTGTGGCTGGGCTCAGTGGCTCAGCCTGTAATCCCAGCACTTTCGGAGGCTAAGGAGAGTGGATTGCCTGAGCCCGTGGGTTCAAGACCCACCCGGACAACTTAGTGAGACCTCATCTCTACAATAAATCAAAATTTAGCCAGATGTGGTAGCATGCACCTGTAGATCTGGCTACTTGGATGCCTGGAGGGCTGAGGCAGAAGGATCGCTGGAGCCCAACAGGTCGAGGCTGTGGTAACTGGGAGCGTGCTACTGCATTCCGGCCTGGGCAACAGAGTAAGACTCCAACTCAAAAAAAAAAAAAAAAAAAAAAAAAGAAAAGAAAAGTCAGTGGACATGAGTTATTTTGTAGGGAAAAGCATATATTTAATTTTACATTGATTAAATTTGAAAGTATATTTAAATATCAAAGTGGGAATGGTCATCACACCAATTGAATTTTCAGAACCACAAATGACTCCACTGAACATTGATGTGGTTGCCATCCAGTAATATATATGCCACTGTTCACATATGGTAGAATCAGTCTTAATTCCCACTTGAAATAAAGTTCTGCCCTTTAGTAAGCTAGTAAGGCACCCAAAGAATATCAAAATTTTAAAAATACTTTACATGAAAAAAACCATAAAGAATGTTTAACTGAGCTTTAATGGTCTTCTGCAGTTCCATTGTTCAGGAGACTGAAAAAATTGTTCCTGGCAAAGGAAATCCCAGACAGATGAATCAGGTTATGGGTATGCCTTCTCAAGTTTAAAAATTTAAATTTGCTTTGAAAATGGTGGAAATGACATGTACAGTATAACTTTATCATCCTGTCCCAAGACTTAACTCTATAAAATAGAAGAAAATGGAAAACTCACTGAGGCTGTTACAAACAGAGAACCAAATATCAGTCTCCATTCTCCTTTGAATGACTGTTATTTTTTTTATTTTAAGATTTATCTCCAGTCACATGCTTGTGTTTTTATAGCCAGTTAGATAGGGGATTATAGAAAGAAGTAGAGGTGGATGAGAAGAAAGAGCAAGGAGTCTTCTATGTGGATGAATTTAATAAATTTTAAAAGCAAAACAGAATTTGAGAAGGCATACCTAATGAAAGCACATATGCTTTGTGATCCAACTACAAATAAAATACTTTCTCTGCTCCTCTTTTGTTGAGAACCTTAGGACAAAACTTCATTAACCGTGTACTTAGTACTCAAGAGAGACTTAGGAAAAGGTCTTTTTATACATACCACATGGTACAAGACCAAAGAGCTAGAGATAATTAAACCAGTCAATATGACCTACAGCTTCCGCTTTTCAGCTTGATATTCAAACTTACTTTTTTTTCAACCATTATTGATGTGGTTGAACTAATTGACACCTTTTTCAAGTCTTCATCTGTAGACTTCTTTTTCAATCACTTAAGATCAAAGGGAAACAAAACCATAGTCCAAAACTTATAAAACCCTAAATGAGAATACATTCCCATAAACCCTAAAATATCAGTATATCTTTTCTGTAAACACTAAATTTAAATTTGGATTTTTGGGGGGGAGGAGTATTTGAACTGAGCATTAGAATTTATCTATTTACAAAATCTTTGTTATCTAACAAACTAGAGGCCAAAGATGTTAAATGACTTGCCTGTAGGCATCCAGCTAATTAGCACTGAATCTCAGGGATGGTGACCTTCAGAACTGATTTAAAAAAACAAAAACCAAAAAAACTCAAGAAAATATATTATTGTCAAATTAACACAGACATTCAGTTTTTCACATATCACACTTTTTATAAAAGAGAAGTGAAATGATGAGTGTAGCGTATTTTTATGAACTTCAAAATATTTTCTTATTTAAAAATTACTTCCAGTTAGAACACCAAACAGAAGTGAACTTGAAATGTTTTTGAGGTTCACATAAGTTCACTATGTTGACCAGAAATCATGTGACTGCTGTTTCAAGCTTTGGCAGAAACTACTAGAAAAAAAGTCCCTTAATGGTCATAAATGACCCTTCTCTACTCCCTCAATCAGAGTCTTAAATAGTGGGACTATCAGGGAATTAAAATTTGGCTTAGTGTTCATTCTTATGATTTCTCCAGGCTGGTGCTCACCGCTAGGTACCACATATCTGAGAAGTCAGCATCTTAAGATTTTCTAGTCCAGTGGGTTAGGAATGTTCAGATGGCTTTTGGCTAAGTCCTCGTGTTAATGTTTCCCTTCTCCCACATTGCCTGAACTGGAAAGCCCCTCCGATTTTTCATTTTATGAATTTGAAAAAAAGAGTCGGATTTTTAGATTTAAAAAGATACGATCATTTAACATTAATGGCATATTCTGCAAGTTGACCTATAAAGAAGACTAATGTTGGTAACAGCAGTAGAACAACAAATATTAAATGTTGCATTTAAAAATTTTTTTATGTGCTATTTTTCTGTAGAGATGAGCACCAAGTATTTCTTTCTCTCAAATTTCTCATTAATGAATGATGTGTTTATGTGTTAAAGCACAACACTACAATTGCAATTATAGGCTGCATTTTTGGAAACTTTCCCATACTACTTAAAAAATTCCAGGGATTAGAAAGTTAGGGATATTTGAGGTTTTTTATACACATAGAACAAAGCCCAGATAACAAAATTATAAAAGGTACACGACAATCAGCATTAAAGTGGCTGGAACATACTCTTCTGCTTGTATTAATTGGTTTGAGCATGGGACCTTTTAATATTGGATTGAGTTCTGAAGACAGTCTATGGCTTACATGGAGTTGCTGTCACAGCACACCTGTAATATTAGAGTTCTCTGATCAATTTAGTTTACTGGGTTAGAGTATGATAACTGTGAACTCAAGGTTGTGATCATTCCCTTCTTTTCAAAGAGAAAAACTGTTTTATAACCACTAATAGGAACTCCTTCTCCAGTCATGAATGCCTGCTGCTTTTCATTTGTGTAACAGAAAGTGGTGAAATGCAAACTTAGCATTTCTGTCACAGAATAAACTTAAAGCTCAGAGATCAGAGGTATATCATGTAGCTTTAGTGGTCAAGAGTGCTGGCTTGGAGTTTCATCAGCCTGAGTTAAAATTACAGTTCAGACTCTTATTATCTGTGTAACCTTGGAGAAGTTATTCGACTGTGAGAAGAGGTCAAAAAATATATTTAACTCATCAGCGTGTAAGGAGATTTTATGAGTTTGGCAAATAAGACTCAATAAACATTAGCTACCGTTATTCATTCTTTCTTTTTTTTTTTTTTTGAGTTGGAGTCTCACTCTGTCGCCCAGACTGGAGTGCAGGGGCCGCTCCCGGCCACCGCGGCCTCGACCTGCTGGGCCCCGGCGATCCTTCCGCCTCAGCCTTCCAAGGAACTGGAATTACAGGCACGCGCTACCACGCCCAGCTGATTTTTTTGATTTATTGTAGAGATGAGGTCTTGCTGCCCAGGCGGGTCTCGAACCCGCGGGCTCAGGCAATCCACTCACCTCAGCCTCCCAAAGGCGCGGGATGACAGGCTGAGCCACCGAGCCCGGCTCATTATTTCATTTTTTTTTATACACGTAGATGGTTTCGTGTCTACTGTTTCAGCAAAATGGTCAACATTTATTCTTCTGCTGAGATCTTTCTTGAAGTACTTCAGCTGTGGACCTATACATACAACTTGCATTATTCATTGCATTGCTAAATCATTTTTTGAAGTGTACTTCATTAATCTGTTCTCTCCACAGTACTTCATAGAATTGATTTTCTTCATTGTAAATTCATTTCATACAGATGGACTATAAATACTAAACAAGGGATGAGCACCCCTTTAAAAAAAAACAACAAACAAACAACACATCTTTTTATTTTGAAATAATTTTAGCCTTACAGAAAAATTTTCAAATTGTGTAGAGTTCTCAGATTTCTTTAATCTTCTATAGTCATTATAATATTATCAAAAACCCAAACCTTAATATCATATTTTTAAACAACAGATCATATTAGAATGTTACCAGTATTTTCCACAATGTTCTTTTTTTTATCTCCTTAGTTCCCTTTAATCAGTGAAAGTTTGTCATTGCATCCTTGTCCTTCATGACCTTGGCCCTTTTGTTGAGAGCTAGTCAGTTATTTTGTGGAATGTCTCTCAATTTGGGTTTATCTGTTGTTTTCTCATGACTAGATTTTTGTTATGTATTTTTACCAAAAACAACACGGAAGTGACACTGGGTGCTCCTCAGGGAATATATGACCTTGATGTCTTATTACTGGTAATATGAACATGATCACATAAATAGGACAATATTTGCTGGGTTTCTCCACTATAAAGTTGCTATTTTCTCTTCACAGTTGATCACTATTTGGGGGAAGATTTTTTTGAGACTATGATAATATCCTGTTTCTCCTCAAATATGTGCCCACTGATTTTTAGCATTTATTAGTAGATCTTGCCCTTGTGATCTGAGAGACAAAAACAGATGCTCCTTTATCAACTATGATAGAACCCAAGGTTAAGGAAACAAAAATTACCTAGGAGTTGAAGATTCAGGACTTGGTTGACATGACAATTCCCTAAATTCCTACGGCTATGACAAAAACCACACTCTTGCTAAACTCCCTAACAACATGAGCCATTAGGCTAATTATCAGATCCCGCCTAACTCTTATTTAAAACACAAACCACAACTCTGATTAGACATAAATAACCAAATTCCACCTCATTTTAATGCTCAAACTCTGCTGCAAAGTGAACCTGGGGTATATGTTACATATGCTTATCCAATGCATATACATTTGACTCCCCTTATAAATATGTATGGCCTCCTCCAAAACCTGCTGAATATGTATGACTCTATTGTGTGATATGGACCCTGTGAGGCATAAAACAGAGGCTGCCCTTTTCTTCTTCAAAGAGAGTATCTTTAGCATGTACCCAGAGACTGTCTGTTCCAGGTTTGCAAACTATCTAGCCAATAAAGCTCTTTCTACTATTTCCCCATCCTTTTGGAGGATACCCCAACAATTATTACTCTCATGTTTGCCTAATGGTGATTTTTTACTTCCCTCACTTCTCCTATATTTATTGGTTTTTTTTGTTTGTTTGTTTGTTTGTTTTTTTTTGAGTTAGAGTTTCACTCTGTCACCCAGGCTGGAGTGCAGTGACATGCTCACGGTCACTGCAGCTTCAGCATACTGGGCTCAGGTGACCCTTCCCCTCAGCCTTCCAAGTAGCTGAAACTACAGGCTTGTGCCACCACACCCGGCTAATTTTTTTATTTACTGTAGAGATGAGGTCTCACCAAGTTGTCCAGGCTGGTCTCGAACTCATGGGCTCAGGTAATCCTCTCACCTTGGCTTCCCAAAGTGCTGGGATTATAGGCGTGAGCCACCGCACCCAGCCCCCTATATTTCTTAATTGATTTTTTTCTATGAGGAAAGTTGTCCTTTCTCCCCACTTATTTATTTACTCAATTATGTGTTTATGTCAATGTGGATTCATAGATATTTATTATATTCTATAAGTAATAATCTAATACAATTGTTACAGCTGAACATGGGTTCTTATGCCTGCTGACCAGAAAAACCCAAACTGAGACAGCCATTACATTGGAGGAGTTTTAATATCACAAACCAACTAAATGAGGAGGGCAGGAGGCTGGGAGAAATCTCTTGAATCCACCTCCTCCCTGGAGATTTAGAGCATAAGGTTTTTAAAGGAAACTTGGCCATAAGAGGGATAAGGGCTAATTGACTGATGATGTCATTGGAGGCTGTTGAGACTATCTTTCTGGGGTCCTGTGACTGGTGCTCTGGGTCTGGGTAGGAGTTTGGTCTGCCAGAGTACAAAGTCTGAAAAAAACATCTCAGACACCATTCTTAGTTTTTACAACAGATGCCGTCTATTGTAAACATTGTAAATGATGCCCCTGACTTCAGGTATACCCCACCAGCTCTGCGCCCTTATGGAGGCAGTTCAGGAGGAAGATGTTAGCGGGAGGTGAGGTCCTGGAGATTGAAGCCCTTTTTTGTCTTTCAAATGACTTCTTGTCTCCTCAAGCTGTCGTTTATTGTTTGGCCTTGTGAGGCAGCTTCCATTCCTCTCCCTGGTCTGACAAGAAGGTAATTGCAATAAACGTAGATGCAGCATATTTGTTAATCATAGCTACAGTTTTTACTCCATGGCCGATATTAATTCTATGTAGGTGTTTTCACTAACATCTATTTATTCCTCAAATTGTTCCCACTTCAGCCATTTGGTTGGCTCTCTCTGGCGTCCCCTCTTCCTTTCAACAGGGCTCCATATTTTTTAGAGCACTTTCTTACTTCTGACACCAAAAGATGGTCCAGGCTCATCTTGTATTTTTCCCTGTCCAGCTATGGAATCTGTCGTTATTTAAAGGAGCCTTGGAAACCATTTGAGAATGGTACTTCACAGTCAAGATTCAGGCCAGACATAGTGATTCACACTTGTAATTCCAGCACTTTGGGAGGTGGAGGCAAGAGAATTGCCTCAGTCCAGGAGTTTGGGATCAGCCTGGGACACTTGGTGAGATCTTGTCTCAATAATAAATTTATATATATATATAAATCTGGGCATGATGGCACATGCCTGTAGTCCCAGCTGCTGAGGCAGGAGGATTGCCTGAGCCCAGAAGGTTGAGGCTGCAGTAGCTGTGATCGTGCCACTGCATTCCAGCCTGAGTGACAAAGTGAGACCCCCAACTTGATCTGGGTGCTACATGCTGAGCAGCTTTTTTTAAAAATGCCAATTAAAAAAATTTATAAAACAAAATTTTTCCCCCTCAAAATAAAAATAACTTTATGCAGTTCCATAGGGGAACACATATTCTTATATATTACCTATGTGATTGACTAGAATAGTGTAAGTGAGAAATTTCTCCTGGATTTTAATTAATAATTAAAGGTTAATATTTGTGCACTTTTATGAAGCAACAGGAATCTGATATTTTTATCTTGAAATTAAATTTTTGTGTTTTATGCAGAAGACAGGTAGGCTGCAGTTTGCTCACTTCTAGACTCTTGTTGTTGGGATAGACTAGAATCATTAAGTTAATTGATGAAATAACTCCAATAATTCAATTTCATGTCACCAGATCATCGATTTGGTAAAAAATGTTTGAGGTCCCCACTCCAGGTTATTGCTGGTTTTTATTTTTCTCAGCTCTAAATTACATCACAAAACACCTCACACTGACTTGATAATGAATTAACAATTGCAAGCATGCCACAAATACAAGTTCTTGCTAATAACGAGTTCTTGTGAATTAAGCCTTGGTGAGAACATTCATTTGTGGATAGGTTTTTGGAAATTACAGCTTTAAACAAAGTAGTGTATAATGTGGGAGCCGTGGCCGCCGGCTCCTTAAGGTTCACTGAAAAATCCCTGGCATGACGCTGATTGATTACTAGGAGAAAAGGCATACAAATTCACTTATATACACAGGAGATTTCATAATGGAGACCCAACTTCCCAGTGAATTATAGATACTTAAATCCTTTCTAGAAGTTACAGAAAGGACGAGTAGAACAGATTATGGGAGGTGAGGGAGAATATTCTTTTGAGGGGGCAACACATAGTTGGGAGAATGAATAGATGGGGGAAACTGAGACTGACTCGCAAATCGTTATCTTTGGAAGTTGAGTGAACCTGAGATACAGTCATTATTTTGTATAAGGGTTGGGCCAGGGCCAACTGCATTCTTTCTCTGCTTTCCTTATCATAGGTAGAAGCAGCAGCCAGGAAGTGAAGGTAGAAGGGGGGAAGTCAGAAAGAACCTGAGGTAAAATGCTTTATTTGGGGGTGAATTTTTCTGCATCCTTCAATAGTACACCAATTTTTTTCTCATCAGTGTTATAACAAAATGGTGTTGAACAAAATGACATTATTTGAGAATGTGCTATACGTTTTGCTTAAAATCACAGTGTTATAAGCTAAGATTCAGGGAACGGGGGCTTCTTACATTTCTCATGTTTGATTCGAAGTGTTTATCTAAATGTACCAAGACAGATTGTTTGAAGTAGCAGGTGTTCTTTCTTTGATTGTTTTAACACATAGGACTTGTTAATTTTAACTCAGTGGTCCATGAAGGGCTTTGAAATGTAGATACAAATACTGAGTAAGTTTGTACTGCCTTTGAGCAGGGTTTTGGTAATGATCCCAACTCTCTCCCTGTAGCCTGGTTACAGAAAATAAACTCCCTTTTCTCCTAGTTTCTGCTCTTCGATTGTCTGTGAAGGAAGCAGCCGGACTTTTTTCTTTGGGAACAGTAGTTTCCAAGAACCCATTGATGACATTTATTGAAGACATACTGTATAGTTTACCTAACCTCTTCCATCTCTCCTTTTGAAATGCTCAGACAGGAACTACTATCACACAAAACAGAACATATTGAATTGGGATTGATATTTTAATTTTTTTCCCCTCATACATGTCAATATAATATTTTTGAGCAAGTGTAGCGGAGAGGGGAATTTTTCCCCTCTTCTCTGAAGGTTCAAATCTGCTGAAATAAACTGATAATAGATTAACAAGAGAAAAGGCATACAGATTTATAAATGTGCAAGTGTGCACCGGAGTCAAACAAATTATGAAACTCAAAGGGTTAGATGGTTGTGGCTTAAGTAGCACCCTCTTCACAGGGAAGAGAGAGAAAGGGTAATGGAGGCAATTTTGAGAAGAAAATTATTTTTAGAAGAATTAACTGGACCTAAAGAACAGACATTAGTTTCTAAATAATTGTTTTTGGAAACTAAATGAGACCTGAAGGACAGACAATAGCTTGTGACAAAGTCTGTCTAGGTGTCGTGATATTCCTTAGTCTCCCTTCTTGAGATATGAGTTTAATCCTCTGGTTTAAGGATTTTAGGGAGGAGATTGAAGACAATTAAATGTGTTTCTTCTGAAAAAGCTTCAGATAATGGAACCTTAGAGAGAGAATTCCAATCTGCACTTGGGGTTGAAACAGAATAAGATTCAGAAAGCCCTTGGTTCTGAGGCTGCTTCTGAGGTTTTTTAATTTCCTTTTTTAAAAAGTTTGTTTGTTTACTTATTTATTTAGAGACGGACATTCTTTGTTACCCAGACTGGAGTGCAGTGGCATGGTCACGGCTCACTGCAGCCTCAACCTCTTGGGCTCAAGCTATCTTCCTGCCCCAGCCCCTAAGTACCCAGAACTACAGGCATATGCCACTACACTTGGCTCATTTTTTGATTTTTTTGTAGAGACAGGGTCACCCTATGTTGCCCAGGCTGGTCTCAAACTCCTGGACTCAAGCAACTCTCCTGTCTTGGCCTCCCAAACTGCGGTGATTACAGGCATGAGCCACCAAGCCTAGCTTAATTTTCTTTAGTTCAAAGTGCTCAGTTTGCCAAAGCACCATACTTTGGGGTATAATTTTCTGAGTCCCAACACAAATACTCACAATATATGGATAGTTATTTTTAAAAAATTATGTACATGTAGTATTAATCAAACTGAGGGCTAACCAGATTAAGCCTGGCAAATTTACCTTGCTTGCTTTTAATTACTTTTAGTTGATTTTAAAACTCCCAATAGCAGGTTATGTAACTAAAGAATACATAGCTAAACTCATACTAGCTTTCTTAAACAACATCTCTGAGCCATTATAGTAATATGTGCTTAAGGTTGTTTTTCAGGAATTAGAGGCAGCTCTTGCCCAGGTCAAACTAGTAGAGACCATTAGCCCTTTAACAAGGCCTGCACAGGTGCCAGAAGAGTGACCTTTTGACATCAGAGGGTCAAAAACCCCACTCTCAGATCATGGTAACACCGCCATTCTGCACGTGTCCTGTGAAGAGCCGTGTAGCCCGATTAGGCTTTCGCAGAAACCCTCATGACCTCAGCTTTCCTACCCACGAGCCATTTCTCCCAAAATGTAAGACTACACTGCCTTCTATCTCATAAATACCTCCATTTTTAGGAAGGGGAGTTTGAGATTTGTTCTTCCATCTCACTCAGCAGCCTTGTGAATAACATCTTTTTCTTTTGAAAGTTCAACAGTGATTGGCTTGCTATGCACAGGCAGAACAAGCTTGGTTTGATATCAGTAATTACATATATTTTAAAATTTTCATAAAAACAAATACTACATTTCAGAAATATGAGATAAATATAAAATAATTTTATTTTTCATTAATGATGCAAAAACTTCTTTGCTTTCACTGGCAAAATTAATATATAAATATTCTTAGGGAGAGCAGCATTATTAAATCTATTTCATTATTTTGAAAATTCAAGCTTGCTTCTTAATTTATTTTAATATTTGGTTGTAATGACTGTCTTAACTAATACAAAATATATAAAAATGTAAAGATGTAAATGAAATGATTTCTAAAAAATATGATTTTTTTTTTTGGAGATACAGGCTTTTACTCTGTCTCCCAGGCTGAAGTACAATGGCACGGTCAAAGCTCACTGCAGCCTCCAATTCCTGTGCTCAAATGATCTTCTTGCCTCAGCCTTCCAAGTAGCTAGGGCTACAGGCATGCACCACCACACCTGGTTAATTTTTTAATTTTTATTTTTGTTGAGAAGAGTTCTCACTATATTGCCCAGGCTGGTCTTGAACTCCTAACCTCCACTAAGCCTTCTTCCTCAACCTCCCAAAGTCCTGTTTTTAGAGGCTTGAGTCACCATGACTTGTTGATTTTTATATTTTTTAAGCTTTTTATTGGAGAATAAAATTGCTTTTATAGGAGAATAGTATTTAGAAACCACAATTTAGATGCTAAGTGTTGAGAAATCTTGAAAAGATTTTTAAAAGGGTAAGAAATTCTATTTCTAAGTTTCAAATATGAACATGAGTTTGAATTGGTGATATTATTGTTAGCAGAAAAAGAATACTAGATGGAAGCTTTTTATAAAATAAAATGCTATTCTAAAAATAATTAATTACATTATTGTTTGCTGAAATGTCACTTTTTCTTTGAAAAAGTTGATTAAATGTAGTTTTTTAAGATCATTGGTTTACAAAAGATATGAACAGACACTTCACAAAAGAAGACATTCGAGCAGCCAACAAACACATGAAGAAATGCTCAACCTCACTAATCATCAGGGAGATGCAAATCAAAACAACACTGAGATACCACCTAACTCCAGTCAGAATGGCAATTGTCAACAACTCAAAAAATAACAGCTGCTGGAGAGGGTGTGGTGAAAAGGGAACACTTCTACACTGTTGGTGGGAGTGTAAACTAGTGCAACCTCTGTGGAAAGCAGTGTGGCGATTCCTAAAAGCTCTAAAAATTGACCTTCCATATGACCCTGCAATCCCCCTACTGGGAATATACCCTGAAGAACACAAATCACTCTATAAAAAAGATACCTGCACACGTATGTTTATCGCAGCGTTGTTCACAATAGCAACAACCTGGAAACAACCATGCTGCCCATCAAAAGAGGACTGGATTAAAAAAATGTGGTACATATACATGATGGAATACTACGCAGCCATAAAAAAGAACAAAATCAGAATT